>NW_013670820.1:30955-44585 GCF_000517525.1 Limulus polyphemus | reverse complement strand
AAGCAAGTGTTTACTTGGCAGCAGAACTGACAGAAAGCAAGCGTTGACTTGGCAACAGAACTGACAGAAAGCAAGCGTTGACTTGGCAACAGAACTGACAGAAAGCAAGCGTTGACTTGGCAACAGAACTGACAGAAGGGAAGCGTTGACTTGGCAACAGAACTGACAGAAAGCAAGCGTTGACTTGGCAGCAGAACTGACAGAAAGCAAGTGTTGACTTGGCAGCAGAACTGACAGAAGGGAAGCGTTGACTTGGCAACAGAACTGACAGAAAGCAAGTGTTTACTTGGCAGCAGAACTGACAGAAAGCAAGTGTTGACTTGGCAACAGAACTGGCAGAAGGCTTAGATGTTGTTGTCCATCCACCAATGTTAGGAAGGTCGTTTTCGAAATCAGGACTTAAAGGATGTTTTGCAGGAAGAAAACCTTTGTTAAAAAAGGAGAAACGAGACTCAAAAGCTAAAATATGAACAAGAACACTGAAACTGGACTATGGAACAATAGTAACAGGTACTTTGAACAGAGGAGTCAAAGTTTCAGTTACTTGGATCTTATAGAAGACAAAACGTAAGATGATGAACAACTGAAACTTATAAAGAGCCTTGCTTGAAGCCAACAGATAAGCATGAAGAAGGTTTAGTTTAAATTTGGGGGTACATATCCCCACACAGTGTTGGGAAATAGCTGCAAATTGATGGTACATTGACTGCAGTAAGGTACAAAGAAATTGCAATCCGTCATGCTATTTCCAGTGGTGCAAGACTTACTGGTTCAAACTTCATCTTACAGCAACATAATGATCCAAAACACTCATTTGGAATAATTTAAACTTATCTGCAAATAGAACACGAAGTTGGAGTCCTTCGACAAATGGAATGATCCTTTCAAAGCCCAGATCATTGAAGCTGTAGGGGAATATTTGAGCAAAGAAGAAGTCAAAAAGAATCCGAGAAGTTTTGATGATCTTTGAAAGATCTTGGAAGAAGCGTAGAACACCATTCCACAGGAGTTTATAACAAAATTATTTGAGAGTGTACCTACAAGAACTTTAATGGTTTTGAAGGAAAATTGTGAACATACTCGCTATTAGGTTATATTTAGGTATATTGTGTATAAATTTGGTTATTTGAATAAGATGTTCTTTTTCATATAAGTCTATTTGCACTGAACACAAATTTTGAGTTTATTTGTGCATTGTAGTTGAAAAATGCTAAATGTTTGAGAATTTCTCACAGCAGTGTATGTCTCATTGGCTTCTGGACTGTGGCTACTTCAAAATCTTTCTTTCTTTCCCTGCTTGGTCACTTTGATTTCTGAAATAAGTTTTATTCTGTCCATACAGTCACAATACCTATTGGTTTAGGCTTCTAAGTGCCTGTAAGCTTAAAATAGAGTTATTATATAGTGAAACTTCTCAACACTTGTTGCCCACTCAATGGTTCAGCGTTAAACACGAAGACTTAAAACGTTAACATTCCGGGTTAAATCCCAGCGATTGGCACAGTGCAGATGCAACTACTGTGCAACTGTGTGCTTAATCTAACAGACAGAAAAACGTGTTATTTCTTTCCTGCCCGATCCAATATGGTGTAATGAATGTATGTCGCTCTCAAGTTTATGCAGAAAGATAAAAAGCTGAAGAGACACCGTTACACTTCTTATGTAATAGATAAGTTGGGAGACTGAAGTACTTCACTGATTAGAGCCACTAAATAAATATGGATAAGCTATTACAGTTCTTTAATTCGCTGAAAAGAATAGAGGGAGTTTTGTGGATAGCAATTAACATCACTTGCCGCCACAAGGGCTTCCTCCAGTTTCTCTCAATCGAATAACGGGATTGATTGTCACTTTTATAACACACCCACAGATGAAAGTGAGAAGCGTATTCTTAAGCATCGCAACTCGAACCTTGGATCTTCCGATACACAGCCCAGAACGCCGACCATTAGGCCATGATCATTCTGTGGTCATTGTAAACATCAACAAAGATGCTAGTAAATATCAAGTTTAGTTTAACGTAGATCTTTTTCTTGTGTCAAAACCTATCGGAATTTTCTACACACACATATATATTTCTTTAAAATAAAACAGACCAATATTCCACAATTAGACACGGACATGAAGTAGATACGAAAACGAAAAGTCAGCGAATCATTTAATCTCGCGCTATTTCTACTCAGTAGTTTAGCAAAACCCTGAAATGGATTAAACCTCAATTAGCTACTAATGTTCCACTCGTTTAAAGGATCAAATTGCACCATAAGAAAATATTACAATTTTTCTTTTGTAAAATTCTTCTATTACTCTATCGCGCTAACCATTAGATTTATATCTACGCTTGTCAGAAGCTGGTTTATTATCAGTTCTATTACATGCCTGTTTATTTGTTTAAGAGAGAGCAGAAAGACGCTTGAACTATGTGGATTTGGTGTTTCTGGATTTTCATAAAGCATTTGACAAGGTGCCACATAAAAGGCTTGTAAATAAAATTATCTCTAAGGATGTGGGGGATAAGTTAGCAAAGTGGCTGGATGGAAGAAAGCAGAGGGTTGATATAAATGGAGTCAGAAGCTGATATATTAACACTTTTATTATCAATTCTATTACACGTCTGTTTATTTGTTTAAGAGAGAGCAGAAAGACGCAGGAACTATGCTTGAAATGTGGAAGGTTAAACCCTCTGTTCAATTTGTTCAACAGAGGGCGTTGTGATCTGATCACTAAATAAAACTTGATCTGGAACTTTCTGCAGGATTAAATAAAACAACAACAACGAAATAGATTAGATAGATAGTTGTAAAAACATAAGGTGCCGTCAGAAAGGCTAAAGCTAAAACACTATAAGCATGTCAAGTTTTTTAATCTAAGGGTTCATGGTTTGCATCCCGTTCCCGTGAAAAATTCGCTCATCACTTTGAGCTCTATAGGCGCGCTGCCCCTCAGTGGCACAGCGGTACGTCTGCGGATTTACAACGCTAGAAACCGGGTTTCAATACCCGTAATGGGCAGAGCACAGATAGCCCTTGTGTAGCACACTAACCTCCAGGCCACGCCCGATCCTAACACTAAACTTGATGTGTGTACTAAAACCACATGTATATGGTTGGAAAGTGATTGTCTCACATTTCTCAGACTTATTTCTATCATTTGTTTGTAACTTGATCTCTTCTAGAAAACTGAACTTTTTTTTATCGGTTACTTTGGAGCCACAAGTGTTACTGAAGCTATGTTTGTTTGTTTTTGAATTTCGCGCAAAGCTACACGAGGACTATCTGCGCTAGCCGTCCCTAATTTAGCAGTGTAAGACTATAGGGAAGGCAGCTAGTCATCACTACCCACCGCCAACTCTTGGGCTACTCTTTTACCAACGAATAGTGGGATTGACCGTCACATTATAACGCCCCCACGGCTGAAAGGGCTAGCATGTTTGGCGGGACGGGGATTCGAACCCACGACTCTCAGATTGCGAGTCGAGTGCCCTAACCACCTGGCCATGTCGGGCCGTTAGAACGAAGTAACACGTTTTAAAACTGGTTTTGTTTTTTCTGGTAAAAGAAAAATGTCTTCCAAGGAAGCTTCAATAAAGGGGTGTGTAGATAACAGAATGATCGGAGTCTCTTGAGTTAGAAAATAATGTATATATTCTACAGTTCCTCTTACACTAAAATATACAGTTCGAAATTTTAACTTTTCTTAAGAACAGTGGATGAAGTGTGGTCTTCAAGTGGAATTTTTAATTTTTTTAAAGTATGTCTTAATTATAAAGTGACAGGTGTTGAACCCGTGAAAAGCTGAGTGCTATTTTTTCAGGCGGTTTGCTTGTTTGTGGGTATGCACAAAGCTACACAATGGGCTATCTGTGCTCTTCCCACCAAGGATATCGAAACCCGATTTCTAGCGTTGTAACTCCGAAGACGAACCCGTGGGGAAAAATCGTGAACTTTAGGTGTTTTTTGTTGTGTTTTTTTTAGATTATGCGAATCGAAAAATATTATAAACGGCTACAGATAAAATGATAAATATTACAAAATATAAGCCAATCAAGAGGGTTGTAACAAAAGTCTTCACTCTCATTTGAAAACCAATACTCAATAGAATTAGATATGTTAAAGCACTCATGGACGGACTACATGCAACGTATGAATACATTTACTCTATAGCGATTCTTGTCCAAACATCAATAACGTACTAATACGTACAGACAGAAAAATAACTATAAGTTCAACGATTACTGCATAATTTATTTATTGGATAAGGTCGAGTTTACTAAATAATAGAAGTTTAAATTACATTGAATGTCAATCATCGTGAAGGTTACTGGGTAACACAAAGATCTGACCTACGACGCTTTTATTTGAAATAGCGTGAAGCTTATTGGATAATTTTAGAGCTAACTCTTGACCCCCTATTTTTGAGAAAACGTAGGACTGATTGAATCTACAGCTTTAAGTATGGCACTGAATCAACAGCTATATATATATACTGTCTATTTAATTATTTACGAAGAAACAAAAATAATGTTGACCGTTAACTGTTATTAATTTTAAACTGACAGACTAGAGGGGAAGGTAGCTAGTCAACAGTATCCAACGCCAGATTATGGGATGCTCTAATTGAGTAGTGAGATTTGACCGACTAGGCGCCCACAGCCCCAAAGTGCGGAGCGCGTTTTTGCAGCATCTAGCCTCATATCAAGAACCCAACGGATTCATAACTCAAGCATGTTAATCATCAGACCACGTTAGTCCTAATTGTCGAGAACCAATATATATATTGTTTGTAACGTGGAATTATAATTTCCTATACTTAAAAAATACATCGTTATTTTATCATTCGTTTTTTTATTCAAGGATATTAAATGCTTCTTTCATAGGCCTACGTATTTACGTTTGTAAAGACGTGATAAGTTGAAAAAGATTAACAACACAAAACACCCTAACCATGTTGTAGGTGGCTGGGACTATTAATTTTTCACAGTTCCTTGTTGTTTATTACATTGACCGAGTGTTTTGTTATTCATTTTCTAAACACTTCTTGGAAACTATACTGTTTCATGAAACACTAAGTGCTAAACAACCGGCACTAAGTGTTGTACAAAGTACTCGATAATGGTAGACTTGATTACCTCTTCAGTCACCATTTTATAAAATGTTGACTTGCTATATACGTCTATATGGAACTAAAGTAATGACGTTTTTCGTTCTAGTTAGTTTAGATAATACTATAAATACTTTTTTTTCTTTAATATGTTAGCCTACTTTTGATCAGCTTTTATTAACTATGTAATACAACAATTCCTGATCAGATGATAACATCAGATTAAGACCAGCACGTTTTAAGTGAAATCTGTCAGAGCCGTGCTATAAATTCGATAAGCCTTGCAACTAAAGGAAAATGTCACTTTTGTAGGTCCGTATACTAATAAGTCACGTTTTTCTAGCTATACATCACTTATTCAGCTCCGTTTTATCACTTTTGTAGCTCCGTATACTAATAAGTCACGTTTTTTTAGCTATACATCACTTATTCAGCACCGTTTTATCACTTTTGTAGCTCCGTATACAGTTATATCACTTCTGAATCTCCGTATACTATTATGTCACTTCTACAGCTCCGTATATTGTTATGTCACTTCTGCAGCTCCGTATCCTAACGTGTAACAAATCGACTTTTTAAAATAACTCGTTTGGTGCCACTTGTGAAATACTTTCAGAAAATTCCACTTGGCGATTTTAACGTAATTTTCAAGAAATAATTCACTCTCGTCCTAAAGTTTTAATTTAGTATCAAACTGTTTGTTTGTTTTCTCTTACGTATACTTGAAGAACAAAGCGTGAATAAAAAATCAATTCGTAAGTGAAATCTTTCATTATTTTATTTAAAAAAAAATGTATTTTGGAAAAAGAAAACTGCTTAAGCAGAGAGGCATTATTTTGTTGTGGCACTTGGTGCCCGTTATGACAGTGCTTGAAGTTTCCTCTCAAGGTCAGGAGAGTTGAAGATGACGTGTGATATCTCCGCAGTCCTCCATTGACTTTATTTGATCAAACACGGCAAGTCACGTATATACGCGTTGAAAAACCTTGAAGTAAGAGCGGAGAACACGTGTATTTGTACCTGATTTTTCTCTCCTGTTAGATCTTGAAAAAAAAAATCCAGTTTAAGTTATGGTATTCATTAACTATAAGATTTCAACAATATATGTTCACAAGTGAACATACAACCCATAAGATACTCTAGTTAACTCAATTACACAAGAGACAAAGAGAAACACTCGAATTTTTTATCTCCATCCCATCTGGGATAGTGAGATGTTTCATTGTTATTTCTTGTTCCTAGAAAATGTCATTTAGACACTTGCAACAACAAATGTCCCTCTGGTGGATTGTCGGTAAGTTTCCACACTTAGATTCCTCGCGGTGAACAGATTGCAGACAGGGGCGTCGAGAGCCAGTCCTGGCCCCGGGGTCAGTAATACCATCGTGCCTCCCTTTCATTCTGTTTATTAACTTTTCCTGGTTTTTCATAAAAGAAATTTAGGTGACAAATTTATTCACGAGTCCATGAAAAAGCAGTAGCAATTTTAGTTCATTAAGTAGTATGTATTTCTGTTTGTTTTGAATTTCGCGCAAAGCTACACGAGGGCTATCTGCTTAGCCGTCCCTAATTTAGCAGTGTAAGACTAGAGGGAAGGCAGCTAGTCATCACCACCCACCGCCAGCTTTTGGGCTACTCTTTTACCAACGAATAGTGGGATTGACCGTAACATGATAACGCCCCCACGGCTGAAAGGGCGAGCATGTTTGGTGGGACGGGGATTCGAACCCGCGACCCGCTGACTGCGAGTCGAGCTCCCTAGCCACCTGGCCAGTATGCATTTCTAGCGAGCTTTGTAATATCCCACTGCCGTGCCCCGGGCAAGCTGCCCTCCCTCTCGTCAGCCCTGAAGTTTTCAGATAGCCCACTGCGCAGCTTTTAAAACAAACGAGACTAGAAACGAATTTTAGAGACAATCGTCTGCAAAAAAAAAAACCTTTATCTAAAAATGTTTACCAATTGCTTCCATGCTGACATTTATAAACCGAAACTTTTGGTTCAGATCCTGTGCTTACTACTTACTTCTACTTCCGCTGGGTGTAAAGATAACAAGTGTAAACACTGCTCAAGTGGTGATATCACTGCCGTGTATCTTTGTTTATTTTACGTTGGAATAGATTATAAAGGAGATACCAGTCCGTTCTCACAATTACTTATTGTACGTGATATACATGGATAATGTATCTATTGGTCAGGAAATAGTCCCACAATAACAGTAGAAGGATTTAAAGCAAATAAGGTGTACGTATATCAATATCTCGAGTATATTCAGTTGGCACTAGTAGCGAACCCTGGTGAGAGACTGAAGAAATGAGATGTATTTGACGTGTACATTTCTTGTATATATATATACCCGTATGGAAATTTCTAGAACGTTGAGATGAAGAGTTATAACATACCTATATTTCCACACAACTGCTAAATTAGGGACGGCTAGCGCAGATAGCCCTCGTGTAACTTTGCGCGAAATTAAAAAAAACAGAGAAACAAACAATCAGGATTTCGTTTTCGACCCCCAGATTGCGAGTAAAGCGCCATAGCTACCTGGCCACGCCGGGCCCTGCAGAGAAGAACAAAGGAATTCAGTGGGAAGTTTAGAACACTTAAGAACAAACTACAGGTCTGGGAATATTTTTATAGTTTCTTTAATCGTTCTTTTTGTTCCTAAAATATTTTAGTTTTTAAAAGTACATTTGTTTGGAATCTACAAAAATTTTTTTTTTCTATGAAAAGACCTCAAGTAAGCTCGTTTGTTGTTAAGCACAAAGCAACACAACCTGCTGTGCCCATCACGGGTATCGAAATCCGGTTTTTAGCGTTATAAGCCACCAGAATTAACGCCACTAGCGGGCATCAGGTAAGCCTAATTAGGCTACGACAAACTATTCCTACGATTCGAATCATTATTTATTGAAAATTATTGTTAAACTTATCGTAAATAAGAACTTATTATTTTCCAAGACGAAAAAATATTGTTAGCAAAAATACCGTTACTTCATCACGTGGCCTTATTGTAGATTATATGTATATCTAAATGGAACTTTCTGGTCAACCACAGAAAAATAATTAAATTCTCTTCCGCACGGTGTCTCCAAAGAAAATTATGGAAATTTCGCAATCCTAAAAAAAATGATAGAAAATTAAATCAAATTGTACGTTTTTTTACAAACGCAAACTAGATAGTATTTTGTAAGTTTTTTTCTTCACTAATAATATTTAAATAATATTGGCTAAATACTTAAAAAAAAACAACAGAGGGCGTCAATGACACTTTCACGAACCCGGAAAGTTTTAGTTCAAATAGAGATACACGAGCGTCATCTTTTTTACATTTATCTGGCTGTTTTATCGCCAACAGGTGGCGCTTAGATTAAGATATTGGAGCATTCATACATCCACGTTTAAACGTTTCGCGGTTTCACTTCATCGTTAAAAAGAGTAGAGAATGACTGACATCGGAGATATTCGAAGAAACCTTAGTTAAAGCACTTTGTAGAAGTGCTTACTTAACCCTAAACCAAGTACGAAATCTCGTCCGTATCTACTTCGGAGATCATTACTTGTAAAAAATTAATTAAAGTAAATGGGACATGTATTGGAGACAAAAACGCGGGCGTGTGTGTGTGTGTGTATGTATGTACGTGCGTTATATACATATAAACAGCTGTTTCCTTCATGCTACAGCTTGAATAAGTCAGATTGAGCCGGAGAAGATGTGTGTGTGTTTTATTTCCGTGTAAGCATGTACGTGGACATGTTCTCACCACTTGTGTCTGGCTAGGTTTACATTCTGTAGGTCAAAGCTACAAGCTGTACCACGCACGTCATAACTCTGCTTCACATAAGGTTCTCGGGAAGGAAGTTTGTTTGGAATTACGAGGGCTATGTGCGCTAGCCATCTCTAATTTAGCAGTGATAGACTGGAGGAAAGGCAGCTAGTCAACACCACCCGCCGTCAACTCTTGTGTCACTCTTTTCATCAACGAATAATGGGATTCACCGTCAAATTATAACGCCCACACGGTTGAAATGGCGAGCATGTTCGGTGTGACGAGAATTCGCGATGGAAGAAATAAATTAATTTTTTTATCGTGACGAGGACTGGATTTCGAAGCTGTACTGTTTCAATAAAATGACCACTGAAATATTAAGGCTTAAGGAATAATTATTTCGTGTGAAGAGTAACAGCTACACATATTACAAACTGTGGTTGTGAAAAATTACATATAGGCCTAAAATAATGTTTTAGGATGCTGAATTATTTCTTGGTATCATAAAACAGATATGAATGTCATCCTTTACCTCAATCTTACCTCTACTGTTTTTATTACGAATGTCTTAGTCGTGACCAACTACCTAGCCACTTCAGTTGGTCTTTTCAACCCTATGCAATACCTTATACGATACGTGGGCTAAGTGACCAGGTCAAAGTGACCGAGGTTCGGATACAACAGCTTCTCATTTAAGACTAATAATCATAGGGAAGGCATCCCAGTTAGCAGCACCTGCCGTCTACGCAGATACTGCTAACTCCTTCAATCATTGCCACTAAAAAAAGAGGCTAAAGTATGTACTTGTAAATGTTATTAAACTCCCCATAGGGGGGTTGTGAAGATGCTATGTTTAACAAAAGTCAGTACGTCTCCATTTTTTATAGGGATGTCATTTGGTTAGTTCAGTGGTTTTAACCTTTTTTGCTTCATGCCCCACCTTGACACCTCACAAGATTTGATGCCCCCTTAATATAAAAAACAAATTTGGTGTTGAAAAGGTATAATAATATAATGTAAAAATTAGAAATTTAGTTTTGAGTCACGGAACGTTTTTTTTTGTTCTTCACACCCAAATGAAAATGTTTTCTTATTGTAGAATTTTCAAATTGCCCCCCCCCCTCGTGGGGCGTGCGCCCCACGTTCAGAATCACTGGGTTAGTTTATCAAATCACACGTGACATCTGCATGTGATTTTTTTTTGTGGGCCCCAAACATTGACCATCGGATAGTTTTATGATTTTGTCGTAATATATCTCTAAGTGAGTGAGACAGACGCACGTCCAAAAAAGCACTCTGAAACATTAATATTTTTTGTCAAAAAATCCCAAGATTATCATGATTTCTGCGAGGATGTACGAAAAGTCTATCGTGGAGACGCATACACTTGCTAGGTGTAAATTTGAGAAACAAGCATTTTCAAACGAAGACCAAATAATACAAAAAACTTCAATTTAGCAACTAAAGTATACTGACACAAGTATTTGATTTATATTTTGAAAAGGTTTGTTTTGTTTGTTGAACTTCGCCCAAATCTACTCGAGGGCACTAGCCATACCTAATTTTGAAGTGGCCCCCCAGTGGCACAGCGGTATGTCTGCGGACTTACAACGCTATAATCCGGGTTTTGATACCCATGGTGGGCAGAGCACAGATAGCTCATTGTGTAGCTTTGTGCTTAATTCCGAACAAACAAACAATTTTCAAGTGATAGACTAGAGGGAAAGCAGCTAATCAATACCACCCACCGCCAATTCTT
The DNA here is from genome assembly GCF_000517525.1 of Limulus polyphemus. Lineage (NCBI taxonomy): Eukaryota > Metazoa > Arthropoda > Merostomata > Xiphosura > Limulidae > Limulus > Limulus polyphemus. The sequence continues at coordinate 33,956 of NW_013670820.1, read as the reverse complement.
GGGCTACTCTTTTACCAACAAATAGTTGGATTTACCAACAGATTATAACGCCTCTACGGTTGAAAGGACGAACATGTTCGATGACGCGATTCGATTTTGAAAAGGGGCATACAACGTGTGCGTAAGGATACATGTATATGCGTATTTTTGGAGCACTTTTTTTTTTGCGTTCGTATAGTAATATGTATATTATTTTACCATTGTTTGTTTATAGACTTATTGTGTGAGAGTTCCACATCCATAAAAAAATATACAGAAAAAAAAAGAGAAAACGAAACGTGCTGACACCTAGTGGGACGTCAAGTAATTTGACCTGTTCACTTATCATATGGTGTTAGCATGTAACATACTTTTACACTGTGTTCCGACCTGAGGATTTCTTATTTATAGAAAGAGTAATGTTTTCTTTGTAAGTTTGAGGGACGAGTCTCTGGGGAGACTGCACTCTTAAAGGAAAAGCAGAAATACATTGCTAATCTGTATTATTTCAATAAAAGCATTTGATTTTAATGAGTGCAGATCGAGTTTGTTCATCATATTGACCAAGACGTAGTTCAAATGTCATTACCTCTTGATAACCTTTTCGGACTTACAATGCTAGAAACCGGATTTCGATACCCGTGATGGGCAGAGCACGGATAGCCCATTGTTTAATTTTCTGCTTAACTTCAACAAACAAGAATTATAACCTTTTTGTACACGTTAAATTTGACAGAGAGAGAGTGCTTATTCCCAGGATGTTGAATTTTGAGTATTGTAACTATGGCAATTTTAATATAATTTATGGGCAGCCGTCCCTGATTTTGAATTGTGGACCACACGGAGACAAATCTCTCATCGGTGCCTGCAGCATACATGGGTATGGTTAATCCAGTAGTGTGATTGTAACTTTTATAACTAGCCTACAGCTGAAAGTGTGTTCAATAGCATCACGTTTCGAACCCTTCGGAATAAGTTTGTTTGTAATTAAGCACAAAGCTACACAATGGGCTATCTGTGCTCTGCCCACCACGGGTTTCAAATACCGGTTTCTAGCGTTATAAGTCCGCAGACATACCGCTGTGCCACTGGAGGGCTTTTCTTTTGATCTTGTAGGTTTTGTATACAGTCAACAAACGAATCTGTAAGTAGTATGAAATAAGTTTTTAACCCTAGAATTTTCAAACATTAACACCAGGTGGTATGGGGTCATAGTAACCCCACGCTGGCGTTCTGGGGTTAAATAGGCATTTATTTTACACTGTATCCTAAATTTATGTAACTTAAGAATGGATTAAACGGATTATTCCCGACACGTTAAACAGTAAGCCACAGCCTACCCAAATAGTAAGGAATTCGTAATTTACAAAAACAATATCCCTAAGCATTTTTTCTGGAACATCGTTTTCCCACTCTTCTGTCCTGTCAGTTGAATCGTTTTCTTCACGTGACACGTGGTTTGATAATTGATACTGTGAATTGATAGGTATGTCTCACGTTAACATACTTCTGTTCAATTAACTGCTTTCACGCCCTCTACCAAACTTCTGTTGAATTAACCGCTTTCACGCCCTCTACCAATTGAACATTTCTTCTATCACGTGCTAAAGCACACGCAGCGACACTGAAATTATCTTATTTCTTTTAGATCAAAGCCACATTTGGATATTCACCGAAGAGAATCGAACCCCGGATTTTAGCGTTGTAAGTCCGTAAATTTATCGCTGTCCCACTAGGGGATCTGAAATTAGTTAACAGTTTTTTTTGTTTGTTTGTTTTTTCAAGTGATAAGTCATGATTTTAGTTAGAAAGTGTAGGATTGCTTACGGATACTGAACATGAAAAGGTGTTTAGTAATTCATCTAAAATAAGTCATGTCATTTCTAACGCAAAATAAATGGGGGGGGGGATGTCGGTAAGATTCGAAAATAAAATAAAGATATATGAACAGATTAACCATGAGCAGAGTGAATGAATTTTATGAATTTGCATTTTTATTTACAAACGTTTTCCGGTAGTATCGTGTAAGAAAATAATCCGTCCCCTTTCCAAACAGTAGTCATAGTTGCGCTTACCCACCCGCCCCGCACCTCATATAACCTATTTGTAATATATATATATATATATACTGTACGTATTATTTTCCCATGTTAATTGTTGTCACTTTATTATTTAATCGTAGCAATATTTGTACAGTAGTTTTTTAAAACCTGTTTATTTTTTTAATTTGTACTGCAGATGCTCCTGTAGTCGTAGTTGCGCGAGCTCTACAGTTTGCGCTCCACGGGTGTAAACAAATTCAGCTCAGTTGCTATAGTACCAAACCAGGAGAGATACGAAGTACACTTAAGACAGTGTGTAAAACGGGCTTTCTAATTTCAGAATTTCGTATAGTTTATGTGTAAATATTTACCTGGATAAGTCACCAACTCAGCCTAAGTGACTTCTTCAAAAGTGGCGGATATTCATTTTTAAAATAAAATCAATCGAGGACAGCTAATGTATTTCAGAACACTTGTCGGTATTCTCGGTTGTAAAAGAACCTAAAATTTCCAGTTGTGTATAACCAATATTGCCCTGGCAACGTCACAATTTTAAGTACTTGTATATATATTCTATAAAAGACAAAATGAAATTTACTAAATTACGGTTACCGAAGACTTGTACGTGGCACCATCTACCGGAAGTTTGGAGATTGAATAAGCGTGTTACTGTTCAGATCGTGGCGACTTCTACCGGAAGTTTAAATATTGAATTGGCATGTTACTCTTCAAATCGAGGCAACATCTACCGGAAGTTTGGAGATTGAATTAGCGTGCTACTGTTCAAATCGAGGCAACATCTACCGGAAGTTTGGAGATTGAATTAGCGTGCTTCTGTTCAAATCGAGACAACATCTACCGGAAGTTTGGAGATTGAATTATCGTGTTTCTGTTCAAATCGAGACAACATCTACCGGAAGTTTGGAGATTGAATTAGCGTGCTACTGTTCAAATCGAGGCAACATCTACCGGAAGTTTGG
>NW_013670820.1:27862-30879 GCF_000517525.1 Limulus polyphemus | reverse complement strand
ATCGAGGCAACATCTACCGTAAGTCTGGAGATTAAATTAGCGTGTTACTCTTCAAATCGAGGCAACATCTACCGTAAGTCTGGAGATTAAATTAGCGTGTTACTCTTCAAATCGAGGCAACATCTACCGGAAGTTTGGAGATTCAATTAGCGTGTTACTCTTCAAATTATATACACATAAAAAAAATGTTTCTTTTTTTTTTTGGTTGTGACTTAAAGCTACACAATGGGTTATCTGCACTCTGTCCACTACGAAGAATCAAATTTGGATTTCAGTATTGTTAAGTTTGCATGTTTACCACTGAACCATCGGGAGTGATATACACAAACAAATCAGTAAGTTTGATTTTTGGAGAACTTACCGCCGAATGCTCTATGGCAATTTATAACACAAATTATTCTCAGCTTATCATCAACTATGAGTTTTTATCAATGTTTATGTGTAAACACTTTTTAACGTAATTTCAGCACACATATATAAAGACGACAATAATTAGCCGCGGCATAACGGCTGAGTGAATGGCTCTCAGTTTTTCAAGTACAAACTTTTATCTCATAGCTCCGTCATCTCTTGACCGATTTGAGATCTAATTACAGTTCTGGACCCGGGAGGTCAGGCACTTCTGATTGATGTATTTGACCACGCCCAAGGTCTCATAGATTAATTTACTCTAAACCTGCCTAAAATAATTTCAATTTTAGGGCAGGCTGGTAGAGATCCTGATGAGTAATAAAATCGAATCGGGTATACAAGTGCCCCACACTCGGTATTTCTGGCGCACACAAATACAGCTAATAAAAAAATATATAAAAAAAAGGTTTCATAGATTAATTTACTCTAATCCTCACTAAAATAATTGCAAGTGCCGCGGCTATTGAGGATTCCCTCTTGTTTTTGCCTTGTCATGACTGCAGCCATAAATGTACAGCTATGTACAACAGGAACTAACAATTTTTGTTATCGTTACTTTTTGTGTTCTTCTTATTAATTGCCTTCAGGGACATTGTTTGTTTATTTGTTTTGAATTTCGCGCAAAGTTACACGAGGGCTATCTGCACTAGCCGTCCCTAATTTAGCAGTGTAAGACTAGAGGGTAGGCAGCTAGTCATCACCACCACCCACCGCCAACTCTTGGGCTACTCTTTTACCAACGAATAGTGGGATTGACCGTCACATGATTACGCCCCCACGGCTGAAAGGGCGAGCATGTTTGGTGTGACGGGAATTCGAGCGCCCTACCTTCAGGGACAAATATCATGACTGTTTTCAAATATAAAATAATAATATATATGCAGTTTCTGACATTATGAACAGAAAGTTTACCAAAAGAAACAAAGGCTTTCTCCTAACATGCTAAATGGAAAACGATCTTTTTTTGGTTTGTATCTTTTGCTTTATCGCAAAGCCACATTGGGCTAATTATTTTTGTCCATCGCAAGGAATCGAACCTTGAATTTTAGCGTTGTAAGTCCGTAAACTTCTTTTTTTTTAAATAGTTAGTATGTTCTTGATTGTTTGTTTGTTGTTAAGCACAAAGCTACACAATGGGCTATCTATGCTCTACCCACAACGGGTATCGAAACCCGGTTTCTAGCGTTGTAAGTCCGCGGGTATGTTCTTGAATAGTAGGTCTATTTTATTAGGGTAAAATAACGTTTAAAGCTTTATCCCGTTTTATAAAATCACATGTTCCTTACCTTGCAGTGTGTAGCACATTATAAACATTAAATTTATCACCTCGTGTGACCGCTCGGAGTGAAATTAAGATCTAGAAGATAAAACGGAACTTTATTTGACTTTAGTAGGCAAAAATGACATTTCCAATGGCTCATATACAACAGGGGTGTCCATAAGTTAAAACAAAATATCAAAATATATGACATGTCAGAAGCATTGACTCTGATCATTTTATCAGTTAAACATAGCGAGGAAAGTGGGGGGGGGGGGCAAATATGCAGCTTGCCCCTCCTGGAATGAAAGTGTTGGGGCACATGCCCCTCCTTCTGGAACTATTAAGTTAATTTGTCTTTTTTGAGCTCGAATAAAAGGTTTTATCGATACAAAATGCTTTCTGATGGCTCAGCAGTAAGCCTGAGGGCTTATAACTCTAACATTCTGGGCTAGATTCCATCCGATGGAGACAGCAAGACCGTTGGGGGACAAAAATAATTATCAATGTATGTCGTAAGGTTAACTGTCACGTACACTGATAACCAATTTTTCTGTATTATTATTTGGCATTGTATCGTTTCTTTTATTACACCCTTGGAGTAAACATGTGGCGACATCTGTCAATAATTTTATTACAGGTAAGGAAAAGTAGAAACGTAAGCGATAGAAATAATATTTTCTTTATCTAAGATAATTTATGCTGGATCTTTTCTCCCACAATATCGTGATCGATTAAGAACCCACCATCACTGTTTGGAGGGTCTCTTTTCATCGGCATGACTTTCCAATCTTCTCTCTAGTCCGTCTGTTAACAGCGCTTGATATAACTTGATTCCGGTGGCCATTTCAAGATTCCGATTCTACCATTCAACCCCCCGCATATTAAGGCAAGGGTAACAGAAGGTAAAAGTATTGGTTATTCGGTACCAATGGAAAGTGTCTGGAATGAACCTCAGAGGGATTTCAAAAAGTCTTAATCTTTTCTGAGTAGGCAAATCCGTTCTCAGACTCTTTCCCCATTCAGTGACTTTCTGGTATCCATTCCTTTGGACCCCGCCTCTTTCTTGTTTTGAAAATCCTGGATCCGCCACTGATTTTATGTGTTTAGAGACACATGTTTAATCAAAAGTAAAGAGTAAATATATATATGTGTGTAAAGTTTGAAAGCTATGCTTTTTGTCTTTTTAACAGAGATCAACTTTGATTGACTGTCTGTGTTTGGGTTCCAAAATAAACAGGAACGTCTGAAAAGTCCTAAAGTTTTAAGACAGGTCTTTTGATTTTAATGTCAAATGAGAATGCATGCCAAGTTTGAAGACGACTTCCTGCCTGTAGCTGTTACGTTA
>NW_013670820.1:24268-27346 GCF_000517525.1 Limulus polyphemus | reverse complement strand
TTTGAAGACTCTAAGTCTTGCAGTTTCAACGTTAAGCGGTATTGTTTGTATACAATAATTAACAATGAACAGACGAGAATGCATGACTAGTTTGAAGACTCTAAGTCTTGCAGTTTCAACGTTAAGCGGTATTGTTTGTATACAATAATTAACAATGAACAGACGAGAATGCATGACTAGTTTGAAGACTCTAAGTCTTGTAGTTTCAACGTTAAGCGGTATTGTTTGTATACAATAATTAACAATGAACAGACGAGAATGTGTGACTAGTTTAAAGACTCTAATTCTTGTAGTTTCAACGTTAAGCGGTATTGTTTGTATACAATAATTAACAATGAACAGACGAGAATGCATGACTAGTTTGAAGACTTTAAGTCTTATGAAAAGCCCCCCGGTGAGCCAGCGGTAAGCCTAAGGATTTGCAACGCTAAAACCCGGGGCTCGATTCCCCGTGGTGGACTTCGCTCTAAAAAAAAAAAAACCAACAACAATTAACAGTGAAAAAGTCTTTGTACACTAACTGATATTTCGCTTTGTATCGCCCGTAGATACAGAATCAGTCTTTCATATACTCCAAACCATCGAGATACATTCTCCGGTTTATCATTACACACGAACGCCTTCACTCGCTGTCGTTCCCCTAGCAACCGAGTACACGTACAACAGTAAGGATAGTAAGAGAACTACGCGTGTATTTCCACCATAAAGCCGAGAGAGTGACAAATCGTTCTCCTTAAAGAGAACCATCCCTCGTCATCAGTAGGAGGCCCCGCGTTACTATGACATATGCTTAGCTGTGTCCGTAGTTTGGGTGCCAGGATTTATTTTTAGCTTAATTGAGTCACTGTGCCCTAAAACCGTATGCAGGTGGTACTTTACCAGTGCTACTTGTTCGCCGTTGTATCAGCGTTGTCGATGGTGGAGAACATCGAAAACCATGGAACCCAGACGTTCAGTAAGTTGATTACTCATATCATAGCTAATCTTCCATCAAACGTCCTGTTCTAATATCATCTAACACTCTGTCTTAACCTGTTTTCGGATGACTGATAATTTTACTTTCGCCCTAAAGGAACGTGCGTGTGGAAACGCGTACTAAACAAATATAAACAGTTTTACAGCATCGTTAAACTAATAGTGCTTTCGTAAGTTCAGTTGATATTCTTATAACGTGACGCTGAAACTTGCAGTATTGAATCAAGTCGAGCTTTTACTTCCCCCCCAAAAAACATAAATAAACAATATGGTAAAGTCAAGTACGCTGTAAAAAAAAAAACAGCTCGAAAACGCATTAATGTGTTATAACGGATCTGTCCTAACTTTATATGTTCTAGTCGTAGGCTGTTGTTTAACGTAGCCGGACCGTGAATCCTCGGATTCATGGTTCGCGTCCCGTTGTCGAAAAAACTCCGTTTTCCGCACCTTGGAGTCGTGTGTCGATTGTAAAAGTGATCATTAACTCTCACTGTTCGGTCAGATAATAATAACTGGTGATGGATGCTGTTGACTAGTTGTCTTTCCTGTATAGCCTGTCAGTTCAAAATTAGGGACAAATCTGCGCAAGTAAATCTGCGCAAAATTCTGAAACAAGCATATAAAGTAGCACTAAATTTTTATATGAGTATATATCACTTATTCAAACAAATTCACACATAAAAAAAACATGCAGACTTTCAATCATTGTTATCAAAACTTAATCGGCTTATCTCTTGGTCCTGCTAAAAATGTTCTTCTTTAATTAACGACAAGAATGATTATGTTTTAGGGTTAAGACTGTTCGCTCTTTTTTTTTTTTTAGTTTGTGACGTCACCTTTTGTAATTTATCACGTGACCTCTTATTTAAGCTATCTTATGATGAGAATTTTTAAAACGATGGTTTTATCGTCTTAAAACATTTTAATTTTATTTGATGTGCTTTTCTGAATTATCTAATGTAAAATAGATGCTTTAGAAAAGTTCTCCCCCCCCCCTCTCTCCTTACATGTATATATATATAGATGAACACACACTCACAGAAATGTAAATTTAACCGTTATGAGGCTGGGGGCACGTTAAACACTCATATCATACTCATATACACCCACCCACCCACCACCACACACACACACACACATATATATATATAAACCATATTAGCACACGGACATGCATCATATGGTATAGAGTTATTTGTGGTCCATGCCCCTGCTCGCCCTCTTGTCCATGCCCCTGTACACAATTTTTTTTTCGAATGAGTTAGTCCATTATATGATGCTTTGGAAAACATCATAAGTAATATGCATACTGAGTACATGAACATGAACGTGAACAGGGGGATCTGAAGCCGTTTCGTTCGTTGTTACTTTTTTATCTGCGATTAGCAACTTTCGTTTTACAAAGTGCTTCGATAAAGGCGTCTCTGTTTTGTTTGATATTTATAGCAACTGTTTCAGTTTTGTTCCAGGTTGTTTATACGTATGTTTCTGTTTTAAAAAAACGAGTATAACTTTATGAAAAAAAAAATCTTAATCTCTTTACTGGAAAATAAAAACGAGTTGAAGTTCAACGTGTAATTCGAATGTTTCTGATTTGTTGAACGTGTAATTCGGATGTTTCTGATCTGTTGAAGTTCAACGTGTAATTCGGATGTTTCTGATCTGTTGAAGTTCAACGTGTAATTCGAATGTTTCTGATCTGTTGAAGTTCAACGTGTAATTCGAATGTTTCTGATCTGTTGAAGTTCAACGTGTAATTCGGATGTTTCTGATCGGTTGAAGTTCAACGTGTAATTCGGATGTTTCTGATCTGTTGAAGTTCAACGTGTAATTCGGATGTTTCTGATCTGTTGAAGTTCAACGTGTAATTCGAATGTTTCTGATCTGTTGAAGTTCAACGTGTAATTCGGATGTTTCTGATATGTTGAAGTTGAACGTGTAATTCGGATGTTTCAGATCTGTTGAAGTTGAACGTGTAATTCGGATGTTTCAGATCTGTTGAAGTTGAACGTGTAATTCGGATGTTTCTGATCTGTTGAAGTTCAACGTGTAATTCGAATGTTTCTGATCTGTTGAAGTTCAACGTGTAATTCGAATGTTTCT
>NW_013670820.1:19300-24027 GCF_000517525.1 Limulus polyphemus | reverse complement strand
AATGTTTCTGATCTGTTGAAGTTCAACGTGTAATTCGAATGTTTCTGATCTGTTGAAGTTCAACGTGTAATTCGAATGTTTCAGATCTGCCTTCCTTAATTCATTCTTGGTAAACTCGGTGTTTTTTCCCTTTGTTTTATTTTAGTTTTTAGATGACGTTTCGGGCATAGGCGGCGGAACGTGGGGGTGGGGAAGAGGCTAGGGACACGTGCCCCCCAATTTCTTGACCTGGTAGCGGACTAACCCTTTGAATGGGAAATAGAGACTTATGTTTTAACTTCGAATTCGATAGTCACGGTTAACGTGGCAAATACGATGCCCCCAATCGTCGGCACCCCCCAAAATTCAAACTTGTTACACCGCCTATGGTTTCGAGATCCATACCTCTGAAACGTCATCTCCGAGCTAAACGTTAAAAGCATGAAAAATTACCAAAGATAACCTATTAATTCTGTCTACCTATTCATATCTTTCTGTGCATCAGTATAATTATCTGATATATCTCAACTGATATTCAGGAAGTTTTCACACATACACACACCTATGTGTGAGTGTGTGTGTGTGTGTGTGTTCTTCTCTAGTTACCTTCGACGTGACGTTCAGGAAATTCAAATCCTTTAGTACTACCGAGCTACAGGTGGAAACATGAACGAATTTACTTTTTTGTTTGTTATTAACTCTCATCGGCACACCTGGGGTCCACATGGACCCCCAACGACTTTCTCGGTCGTATATCATTTTAAATAATTATTACAAACTTATATCAGTTCGTGTAATTGACATGCAGAAACCCTCGATCAATGTGACACTATTATTTTCGAAACAGGCAGACGGACGGAGTATGTAGCTATAATCTAATATTTATCAGGGGTCCACGCGAACCCCATACTATCATTGACCATCACTATACATGCAGTTCACTTATACCGTACGAAACAAATTTATTTATTTCACTATATAGGTTGTTGTAGAGGATACTTCATCAAAGCAGTATAGTATCATCTTGTCATTCCTCAACAAGTGTTCTCTGTGATCACTACTTATAATGCCCTATTTTATAAGAACCTTGTTTGATAACTGCTTATTGGATAATCAATCCATAGCCTATAATACTAATAATAATACTAATAATACTACTACTAATACTAATAATACTACTACTAATACTAATAATACTACTACTAATACTAATAATACTAATACTAATAATACTACTACTACTAATACTACTAATAATAATACTAATAATACTACTAATACTAATAATAATACTACTACTAATACTAATAATAATAATACTAATAATACTACTACTAATACTAATAATAATAATACTAATAATACTACTACTAATACTAATACTAATAATACTAATACTAATAATACTAATACTACTACTACTAATACTAATAATACTACTACTAATACTAATAATACTAATAATAATACTAATACTACTAATAATACTACTATACTAATAATACTTCAGCATTTTGTTGATAGGGAATGGGTTAATACTATTTAATTGTATACTGACAAACAATGTAATTTTGTAATTTCTTGATTTGTCAAGATATTTCTATGTTGTTCGCATTGCATGCTAACCCTAATAAAACTTGCAATGCAGTTGGTTTTTGGAACTTCAATCCAGAGCTTACTATAATGGTAACTTTGTGCTGGGGTCCGGTTGGACCCCAGGTGTTCCACAACGTAACTTTTCAAAGGTGTGCTGATAAGGGTTAAGCACAAAGTGTTATATGTACTTACTTTACTTATACAGATGATTTTTATTGCTAAGTATAATTTCGGCACTGTTGATGTATGAAGAGACCCAACGTAAAAGTCACAATAAACATTATTTTCATATAGAAACATGCAAATTAGCTCGAGAGATCAACACAAAGTTTAATTTTTTAATTTTAATCCTCGCTTTCGGATTGTGTTCCTATTGTTAAGTTTTTCACCTATCTATTTGTCTATCCGTCCGTCTCTCCATATCTATTGTCCTTCGGTGAGTCATTGGTAAGTTTACAATGCAAAACATCCGGAGTTCAATTCTCCGCGGTGGACAGAGTGTAGACAGTTCATTGTGTAGCTTTGCAGTAAGAAAACTACAACAATTGTCCATTAGCTATAGTTATGTACATCTCACCGTGACCACTATGAAACAGCTATGTTCAAAGATAAATTTTAAAACCTTGATCTTTATTATTTAACGTTTTTTTTTGTTTGTTTGTTTATTGAATTTCGCGCAAAACTACACGAGGTCGTCCCTCATTTAGCAGTGATAGACTAGAGGGGAGGCAGCTATTCAACATCACCCACTGCCAATTCTTGAGCTACTCTTTTACCAATGAATAGTGGGATTGACCGTCACATTATAACGTCCTACAGCTGAAAAGGCGAACATTTTCGATGACGGGATTCGAACCGCGACTCGTAGATTGTGAGTCGAGTGCTCTAGTCATCAGTCCAGTATGTAACGTAAATTAAGTTGAATTATTCTGTTTAATATATTTCTAAAACACATATAACGTTGGAAGATCAGCAAGTCGAAGCTGATTATAACACCTATACACCAGAACACCTATACACTTATCACTGAAAGATAAATATATATATATATATTCCAGAACGCCTAAATATTCATCACTGAGATGTAAATATATATGTCTAGAACACCTATACACCTAAATATTCATCACTGAGAGATAAGTGTTCCAGAGCACCTGAACACTTATCACTGAAAGATAAGTGTTCCAGAGCACCTGAACACTTATTACTGAGAGATAAGTGTTCCAGAGCACCTGAACACTTATCACTGAGAGATGAGAGTTCCAGAGCACCTGAACACTTAACACTGAGAGATGAGTGTCCCAGAACACCTAAACACTTATCACTGAGATATAAATATATATATGTTCCAGAACACCTAAATATTCATCACTGAGATGTAAATATATATGTCTAGAACACCTAAACACTTATCACTGAAAGATAAGTGTTCCATAGCACCTGAACACTTATCACTAAGAGATGAGTGTTTCAGAGCACCTAAATACTTATCACTGAAAAATAAGCGTGTTGAAACTGATAAAAATAAGTCGGAACGTTCAGCCGACTCTTCTAGTGCACCTCAACAGTCATTGCTTAAACATCAGCAGGTTAGGACTATTTAAAACGTACTGATTAAGTCTAAACTTTCAGCCAAATGTTTCAGGTTCTGTGCCGACAATATGAATTCGCCTCTCTTTTTTTTTCACTAAAGGTGTTAAAATAATTTCTACACGTGAAACCCAGGTTTCAACGTTATGTTTTATCTTCGGTATACCTAGAAGAAAAAAAACTAGACATTTTTCTTTAACACGTGTGCAAGATTGGATCATTGTTTCTTTAATTGGAAGGAACTTATGTTTGATATGAAAATAATGAAGGTAGGTTATGACTTTTGTAAACTAATATAAGTGTCGTTAATATTTTACAAGAAAAGACCTCTTTACAAATCATTCAAGTACAATTAACTGAGGTAAAACAAAACCGGAGATTGATGGATTTAGGCCTAAGTTCATGTCACTCGAAGATAAATAATTGTTATTTTGTTTCAGGCAGAATTTGTTTGTAATTCTGAGGTCAAGATTTGGGGAATAATATATTTAAAATACCCGAAACTGTAATTGAGGTTAAGATTTTGGGAATAATATATTTAAGATACCCGAGACTATAATTGAGGTCAAGATTTTGGGAATAATATATTTAAAATACCCAAGACTGTAATTGAGGTCAAGATTTTGGGAAGAATATACCTAAAATACCCGAGACTATAATTTAGGTCAAGATTTTGAGAATAATATATTTAAAATACCCGAGAAAACTTGTGCCAAAGTCACCCATTTTTTAACAACGTTAGAAATAATGTGTTTTAATAGTAATATGTTGGTTAGAAGGCCGAATTTTACATTAAATGTGTAATGATATTCATAAGATAAATCCAATATACTCATAAGGTATTGGGCGATGAATTCGACGATCCATGGTTCGCATGCCATTGCTGTAAGATTGTCTACACTTCGAGGGCGTTTTAATAGCGATGGTCAAATCGCACAATTCAAATAGAGCAACCTAAGCGTGGGTGTTGTATAGACTATCTGTCTTCGTTATATAAAAGTGACTGAAATATATAAGTTCAGTTCGAAATTAGGGACAGTTAGCACTGATAGCCTTTTTTGTAGCTCTGCACGAAAACAAACAAAAAAAAACTATTTACATTAGAAACTATCAGGAGAGAAAAATAATTCAATAAGTTATTAGGCGACCATTGAGTTTTGAAAAAAATATATATATATTAATTATATTTATATAAATAAAAGTTCTAACAGTTAGATCGTACAGATTTAAAATGTAAGCCTGTTTTTACGTCATTTGTAAAAGTATTACAGGACTTTTTGTCATAGTTTCTGTTCTGGGTTATGAATGCGTCATTCATAAAATTTATTATTAAAATATTAAGATATATTTTCTTTTCATAAATTTATATCATTCTATTACACAACCGTGTCATGGCCAGGTGTTAGGGTACTCGACTCGCAATCTGCGGGTCGCGGGTTCGAATCCCTGTCACACCAAAAATGCTCGCCCTTTCAGCTGTGGGGGTGTTATAATGTGACGGTCAATCCCACTATTCGTTGGTAAAAGAATAGCCCAAGAGTTGGCGGTGGGTGGTGATGACT
>NW_013670820.1:17753-18807 GCF_000517525.1 Limulus polyphemus | reverse complement strand
CAAACAAACGGCATTGTTAATATACGTAGCCATCTATTGACAAGAACGCGTACTATGTTATCTTACACTCGTAACTCTTAGGCTTAATAAACGAACGGTCATTCTTACGTTTCATTGTCAACTATGTTACATGTATTATATATATTAGAATACGACTAACGTTTTCAAAAAATTATAGGAGCCCAAACATTTAATTCTACAGACGCCTGCTTGCACAGGTGACGCTCGAGATATCCACTTGGGGGTTGTGGATAAAGGGTAGAGATCTGTAGGTGAAGGGTTCTTGAGTTCTAATCCCCTCTTAGTCGGTAGACGTAAATCCTGAAGTAAAAAAAAACAAGACATACGCTAGAAGTTTAAGTAAAGTATAACTATAGTGATAGTCCCACCTGTTGAAAGCTCTAGGGCTTTATCGTTTTTTTATCCTACTTTTTATTATCATGAAAATCTATTTGAACGGTTGACGCGCGTCTCAGGGTGACACACGTGTCTCATGATGGCACGCGTGTCTCACGGTTAGTCACAATTATCACAACCGTAATCTTGTTTGTTTGTCACGAATTTCGCGCAAAGCTACACGAGGGCTATCTGCACTAGCTGTCCCTAACTTAGGAGTGTAAGACTAGAGGGAAGGCAGCTAGTCATCACCACGAATAGTGGGATTGACCGTCACGACTGAAAGGACGAGCATGTTTGGTGTGACGGATATTCGAAACCGCGACCCTCAGATTGTGAGTCGAGCGCCCTAACCACCTGGGCATGCCGGGCCAAAAAAAAAAAACACTTGTAAGTTGCATGAAAAGTTGCGTCCATAGGTTTACCAGCGAACTGTTTTGAAAAATAATAACAATTTAAGGGTTAATATTTTGTTAGACGGACATTGAATAATCTCCTTCACTTGATGCTTAATAATAGTTCCAAACACGTGACTACCTTATCATAATGTGTAGAAGTTGTCAGAGTCAAGTACTCTTTTGTTCACAGCCATCAAAACAGGGGTTTGTTTAATAATAAACTATTGTTTGTTTGTTTGTTTGTTTTGTTTTTTGAATTT
>NW_013670820.1:13856-16843 GCF_000517525.1 Limulus polyphemus | reverse complement strand
GGGATTGGGGGCGTTATAATGTGACGGTCACGGCTGAAAGGGCGAGCATGTTTGGTGTGACAGGGATTCGAACCCGCGAAGGTTGGTGGATAATGTACGAATTTTTAGCTAAGTGTTTAGTTGAGAGAATTACTCTGAGGGAAAAATTGCTATACCAAAAAATTTATTATTTTTATTTTATAGGATTAACTACTCAAGGTTGACGAGAGTCAGAAAAATATCGTATTTTCGATAAGGTATGATGAAAACATTCTGTGAACACTATCGACCAAAGACATCTATAAGATATTCCAAACGTTTAGTTCCATAAGATTATTATTTTCATGGTTCTCTTAGTGCAAGGTTACATAATGTAACCGTGGGGAATCGAACCTCAAATCTTCAGCGTTGCAAGTTCGTAAATTTACCGCTTAACCAGTTGAAAGAAATTATATTTTCATAAGTTTTGCTCAACGAGTTGTCCCTATGGCCCAGACTTTTTATATTGTTAATAGTTTATTGGCCCGGCATGGCCAGGTGGTTAAGGCACTCGACTCGCAATCTGAGAGCCCAATCTATACATTAATCACCAATTCAATCTATACATTAATCACCAATCCAATCTCTACATTAATCACCAATCCAATCTCTACATTAATCACCAACCCAATCTCTACATTAATCACCAATTCAATCTCTACATTAATCACCAACCCAATCTCTACATTAATCACCAATCCAATCTCTACATTAATCACCAATTCAATCTCTACATTAATCACCAATCCAATCTCTACATTAATCACCAATCCAATCTCTCAAAGTTCTTAAAATGGACTGAAGTATTCTTTTAAACTTCTTGATATTAAAGTAGATATACTAGTCCTTATTAAACTTCTAAAAGTCCTTTTGGAACATGGCTTTTCTCAATGTAAATGACAAAAACCAAATGAAGTGTTTTTTTCATTGTTGCTGTTCGGTTTGACAGAAAATCAACAATTATTATTTATTATTAATTGCAGAGTTCCCAAACCCGGCTACTTATCAAAGGAGGGAAGATTGTCAATGATGATTTAATGTTTGATGGTGATGTCTATCTAGAGGATGGAATTATTAAGTAAGTTCAGAATTTCTGACTAGTCTACATCTAATTAAATTAAAGCGACACTTCTGCGATATATAAATAATTTATTAACAACAGGAACCAGCCCTAAAAGACTCTACATGATCGGTGTCCTGAAGATGGTGACGTAACCCCCCCTCCCCAATACATGTAGTCTTTTTAGGGCTGATTCCTGTTTTTTTTTATAAATTATTTATTGTGCAATTAATTTAACGTTGTACTTCTTTTAATTGTGTATATGTATATTCTACATCTAGTAAAATTTTGTAATTTGTAATTTGTTGAATTTGAGTTTTTACAAGAACCATTTAAGATTCTTGATAGTGGATCATACACTGGGATATATTAATTGTTTTATTACTTTAGAAGGTGCCTTGCTCATGTTGAGCATGCAGTGAATGTGTAGTGTACAGATACAATGATGTCCGGCGAGTTCAAATACCCGACAGATTCCGGAAGCGTTATGCAGATAATAAATTGAATGCAACAGGAAAGTGGAGAGAGAGAGAGAGAACTAGCAGACACAAGTGAACAAATAAACTCGGTTTTCATTCCCAAATATTTGAAATACTGTACTGACCACGCTCCAGTTGCTGGAGTGAAGGACAAAATTAAGACGAAACCAAAAGACCGAGTTATGTGGATAACTCGCTTTTATAATTGGACCAAAGTACTTAATGTGGTATCCCACAGTTTCCCAAGTCACATACTTTAATCACTATTCTAACAAACCTAAACCAGCTTGTACAGGTTTCCTGTATCGTCTGTTAGGAAAAATTCTTAGATGTCATACAGAAACTTATACATGCTAGCTTGAAGCCTACCAACTAAGCTTGCCATTTGTAACCTTTACCTGAGTAAACAGATTAGCGCAGGTTTACGACCTCCTACTTTACATAATCACATCAAGAACGCCAGCTTGAGAATTTATGATAAGTTATTCTAGATACCTTACTGTAAAGTTGAAATTAACAACTGTTCCAACAGTGATAAAACCACTCCTTTCTTAATTAATGAGACATGAGAAGACAAACTTGTAAAGTTTTATTTTGTGTAACGTTTCGGGCAGATGCCTTTCGTCAGGCAGGGGCGTTGAGAGCCATCCCAGGCCCCTAGATCAGTAATATCATCGACCCCCCCCCCCTTTTCATTCTATCTATTAACTTTTGCGGATGTTTCATAAAATAAATTTAGGTGACAAATTTCTTCATGAATCCATAAAAAGGCAGTAGCCATTTTGGTTTCTAGTGAGCTTTGGAATATCTCACTGCCGGTCGAAAAGTAAGAAAATAATGAATGTAGCTAAGATAACAATAACTATGTTCAGAAATAATACTGAAATATAACTTGGGCAATATTCATCAAAGTTCAAAAATTGTTTCATGGTAAGAATTAAACATATTTCTAAATTAAAACTACTTGAAAACAGTAGGCAAGGTTTTTTTCTTTCACTTCAAACAAACAAGTAATCGTGATTTTACGTTATAAATACTGAGTTACAATTCATAAAATTCTCAGCTGTGAAATACTTCTTCACCAGTAAAAACAATGGCTTCACCACGTAATGTTTATCAACTGGTGTGTTGTAGGTTCTAAAGCAATTCTACGTCTTTCTTCCAGTGAAGAAATTACATTGTTACGAATATTCCATCTTGGGGTGAAACATTGTATATTGTTTACCTACACTAAGAAAACACAGAACATGTCTTGTATATTTGTACATGCTGTCTCCGCTAGTCACTGCGATCTTTCATAAACATACTATATCTTGATATTTCAAGACATTTAAGACTATTCTGATGTAGTTAAACCAATACTGTGAGAATTTGTATAGAGAACTCTCGAAGAAGCTACAACCCAAAAATGTTAAGTAAATATAAAGTTT
>NW_013670820.1:7826-13638 GCF_000517525.1 Limulus polyphemus | reverse complement strand
TAATTCTAGAAACGTTGCGTCACGTGGTCATGTGACTCGTTGACGCAACAGTATATTGTTTACCTACACTAAGAAAACACAGAACATGTCTTGTATATTTGTACATGCTGTCTCCGCTAGTCACTGCGATCTTTCATAAACATACTATATCTTGATATTTCAAGACATTTAAGACTATTCTGATGTAGTTAAACCAATACTGTGAGAATTTGTATAGAGAACTCTCGAAGAAGCTACAACCCAAAATGTTAAGTAAATATAAAGTTTGCTTATACTCTCATGGTTATTCTCATACAAGCCACTTCACTGCTGTAGCATCACTTATATCTATGTTTAAACTCTTATAATTTTAAAGTTTTGCATAGATGTGGTGTAAGATATATTTTTAATATTTTAACTTAGATGTTTGTTTGCTAAAGGTCGCGTGACACAATATCTAAAATGTTATTATGATGTAATAATTTAGACATTTCGTGCAGTATGTAGAACCAAGGGCACATTATAAATACGACGATCATTGAAGCAGTTAACTAATGATAATTTAATGAGTAATCAGTGAGCAATTCATTCCAGTATTAATAGTGAGAGTTATCGCGTCTGTTAAGTTACTCAATCGAATAGCCGAGTAATTCAGTAAGTTTATAAGTTAGGTGTACATAACGTTAACAATAATGTCGAAGTTTCTGTTATTGTTAAACGTTGTTGGAGAACTTAGGCCTACAACTTTTGCAAAATAGAATGTAGCCGATACTATAAGCAAACGTTATTGAAGAAATAAATTCGTTAGCATTGTGTGGACTGTACTTGGCATTATTTTTACCTCATAATACCCCCCCCCCCAAAAAAAAAACAACTGTCCAACGATACAACACTTAATAAAGCCAAACTTTTATTATACACAGAAGAAAAGAGGTCGTATTGAGGATTGAAATGTAACTTTTTTTGTAAGTTTCTTTTGTAGAAAGCAGTACACAAGTGATGCCTCAAAAACTATTAATTGTTTACACTACTACAGATACAACTGCATTTACAAGAAATAAAATTAGTTACCATATTGTACATAATGCCCACGTGTATTTAGTTTTCATTCAATTTTTTTTTCGTTTAACTCTTCAGGCAAATTGGTAAAGATCTCATCATTCCTGGAGGCACTAGAACAATTGATGCCAAAGGGAAGCTGGTAATTCCAGGTAAGATCCAACTGTAAACTATCTATTAACATCCCATGATTTTTGATTTGTGAGTTTTTACCTCAACCATAAGTTAACTGCCACTTTAGATAAGAATTCAGTATTGACATCTCTGATGTTTGAAGTTGTTGGAAGTTTCTGCTTTCCAAGGTACTAAAGTAAAAAATCTTAAAAATACTGTTTTTTTTATCACGTACATATGAGTGAAACAATTGCATTTTTTAATTTGCTAGAAAATATGAATTCAATCATTTTATAGCAGAAAGACATAGAAACTGTAAAATATATCTGTTGATGCATGAAATGTTTTATTTCTAGGTTTACAAATTATTTTATGATGTTTTTGTGATTTAATTGCTAAAACATCAGAGTGAGCAAAATGACAGGAGGTTAAGAAAACCATGAAAGCAACTAGCCAACCTAAACTAAACATTCTGTACTTCTTATTATACGTTGTAACAATTTCTAACATTGGGAAGATTCTTCTGGACAATAAGCCTAACTCACAAGTTTAACAGAATAGTCATTTATTAAATTTCCTCTATGACAAAAACTCAAACTGACTGACTAAAACACTCATGATCTCAGTAATCATTTAATAACATGGTAATGACTTAACTAATTAACTAACTTACTGGTTGACTCAATAATTATCTAGCTCACATACTAACTTATTAACTAACTGATAACTCACTGACTAATCCACTGTTTAACTAGTTGACTCAATAAGTGATTAACTCTGGAGTTTTTATACAATAAAATTTTCCCCATATCTCATGAAAATTCAAGATGACATGCCAAACGTAAACACTCATGAAATTTAAAGACATAAGAGGTTATCACTACATTGTGTCAAAACTCCCTCTAGCAAAAAATACAAGACATCCAACTTAAAGTACTAAAACATAACCTACAACAGAACGTAAGTGATAAACTTAAAGAGTGACATAAATAAACTAACTGTTGCTTATGGAAATCTGGGACTTGGAATATGAAAATATGTAGACACCTGATCACCACAGTAAAAAAGTTTGGTTGATTCAGTTAGATGAAGATTTGATTGTAAATATAACGTTTTGCTACTGAAATAAAAAACTAGAAATAGTTGTAAAAAATCACTTTAATAACAAATTAGAAAAAAACACAATAGTGTGAAAAGTAAAAATAAACTGTTAAGTTATTTAAAAAATAGTGAAGTTAAAAGAAAAATGAGTTTATCGACTTGAAAATAAGAACTGGAGACCAAAGGTAAAACAAAACTGTAATAAAACTTAAACTCAAAGTTATCTTAAAATGAAATCACACAAACTTTATCATGCACAATTGAAACAGTCAATGACAGAAGATTACACAAGACTTTAGAAGCTGAAAACAAGCTCTTTGAGCTCAAGAAAGTTAAATGATCTCTTGATAGCCAGCCAATAGCGAATCACAAGACACGCATAACATTCTATATCCAGTCAATCACAAGATGCACATAGCACTGTAGAGGCAGCTAATCACATGTGACAGCCAAGAGTGATGTTAAACCTGGATACAACCATTGTTTTACTCCAAGTAGTTCGAAACACAAATATTCTTTACTTTCCAAACACAGTGGTACATCATAAAAAAATACTGGCATGTTCGTCTGACTACCGAGGTTAAGAAAATCAAGAGCACTGAAGAGATTTAGTTTATGAATATACAGAACTATAGAAATAACCTATTAGCGAAACTATGAAAGTCAGTTATCCCATAATTCCACAGGATACATGTTTCAGCCAATGTTCTGTAAGTAATCTTAAGCCAATCTAGCTGTACCGGTTTATGTATTGCCTGAAATCCATAGAGAAACATGAACATGTAGATTGGTGATTAAGAGCAAAAGTTAGGGTATGTGACCTTTACCTGTGTGAAATAATTAACACATTTATGACCTTTAGATACCTGGTAAATGAGAATATCATAACTAAATACAGACACTGCATGGAAATTTAAAAAAAGTACAATGTAAAAATACATGAACAGAGGTACAGTCGATGGATGGGTGAAATTCATGAGTATTTCAACCATCACACCTTCTCTGTGAGATTAGAGATATACCCCTGATCAGCTCCTGGCTAACACCTAAGACTAAATGTAAAATATATGCCACAATCGATTGCCTGATTTAAAATAGAATAGAAGTAAAAAAAATCTACGAAGAACTAAGAATAAAGTGACTGCAACTTTGAAAAAAAAAAGGTTGGCCAAAATTAAGAAATTCTTAGAACGGTCATTGCTGTATTTCAGGTGGCATCGACACCAACACCCATTTCCAACTCCCCACTATGGGCACCAGAGCTGTTGATGATTTCTACCATGGAACCAAGGCAGCTTTAGCTGGTGGAACCACCATGATCAGTGAGTATAAAACAGTACATCATTTCAACGAAAGGCTTCACTTGCCTTCTCTAATAAGAATGTGTATCAGAAGAGCTTGGAACAGTAATGCTGATAGTATTGTATGTAGTTATAAGAAAAAAAACGTGCACAGTTCAACTGTTCAGGCCCGGCATGGCCAGATGGTTAGGGTGCTCGACTCGCAATCTGAGGGTCGCGGGTTCGATTCCCCATCACACCAAACATGCTCGCCCTTTCAGTCTTGGGGGCGTTATAATGTGACGGTCATTCCCATTATTCGTTGCTAAAAGAGTAGCCCAAGAGTCGGCGGTGGGTGGTGATGACTAGCTGCCTTCCCTCTAGTCTTACTCTGCTAAGTTAGGGACGGCTAGCGCAGATAGCCCTCGTGTAGCTTTGCATGAAATTCAAAACAAACAAACCTTCATAAAAGTTTTTATTATTGTTTTTCTGTAGTGGACTTTGTGGTGGAAACTACCTCATCTTTGCTGGAATCTTATGAAAAATGGAGAGGTTGGGCTGATGAGAAAGTTTGCTGTGATTATGCCCTTCATGTTGCTGTGACCTCATGGAGTGACACTATTAAACAGGACATGGAAATACTCACTAAAGAACATGGTTTGTAAAATCTTAAACCCAGGCCTTTTGTCATTTATATTACATTTAATGTCAGTATGAATAAGTGGGATGATACCAGATGTGTGAAAAGACTTTCATAAAGCTACATTTTGAGTAAATGTACCGTTTTCATCACGTCCTGGCTAAGCGTATTGCGTTATAGGATAGACTTAACCATGACTTTTTTTTTCTGTACTTAAAAAATATTTTCCTTTGTATTAACTTAATCTTGGGTTCTTACTTTCTTTCACATTTTGTTTTTGAGGCTTATGATCAGTTCAATGTAAACTGTAATACAGTTTAGCAGCACGCATTCTTGATCTAGAAAACGTTTTTTGTTTTATTGCACTTAACCAAAGTCTTTAGAAACTGATTAACCCCTTTTTATATTTTTTTGTGCAAAAATATTTGTTCTACAAACATTCTGTACTTTAACTGAACAATAAATATAATTTGATTTATCAAAAGATCATAACATTTGAGTTGATTGTCCTTACTATTTTCTACAACATTTGACATAACTTGGGAGGGTGGGTCTAGTGAAAAATGCTTAAATTATGGCCTGCATTGGATTGTAGTTTATTGGGCAGGTTCTTATAATGTTCCATTCTTTACCAAAATTTAAGATTTCACCATTAAAAAGCTTGATTATTGTTGATTTGTCCTATTATTAAATATGAAATTATATAAGTACTTATTTTCATCAATAAGAACATCCATAACTAATCAATTCTGCTATTTTGTTAAACATAGCTGCATAACTAGAAGCAGGTGCTTTCATATGGCTATCAGTTCTAAATTATAGATGGCTGTGGCTCAACCTTAGGTATCTTTGACCTGGTCATTTAGTCCGTGTCCCAATAATGTGCAGGTTAGAAACACCGAAACCAAAATTATAACTCTTAAACTTTTTTTTTTTCAAATGTGAAGTTTCATTGTTATTTAATAAAAACAAAGGTAATATTACTTATAAATACCGATTTTATAAATGCTCATCACAGATGTATCTAGCAAATATAATCTCTTCAGCCTTTCTTGATAATAATAAAGATATGACCATTTTCTTGCTAGATGTTTCCTAACAGTTTTTATAAATGTAAAATGCATTTTGTTTTTAGGTATAAATTCCTTTAAAATGTACATGGCATATAAAGGTACTCTTATGCTACGAGATGAAGAACTGATTGAAGTGTTCAAGGCATGCAAAGCTTTAGGGGCTGTAGCACAAGTTCACGCAGAAAATGGTGATATAATACATGAAGTAAGATCATCTTTATTCATTTCCAACCTTTTTTTTTGTTTTGTACAGTCCATTCAGTGGATAATTCAAGGTTAATTAACTGAAGATCTTTCTGCTCTTTTTACAATCTTTTCACTAGATAATGTTAAATTCGTGCCAGAAACTAATTTTTAAATTCTTTCAAAACTTCACTTAATGAGCTTTTATGGTGTTTATCTAATATCATTGATTAAAACATTATGAATAACTTCAAATTACAGATGGTTGAGTATGTTATACTAAAGGGATATTTAATAAACAAATCAGCAAGCCATGACACGACCACAGTTGATATAAAGTCATGGTGGAATGTCATGTATCAGAACTTCGTTTTGATAGTGTT
>NW_013670820.1:0-7760 GCF_000517525.1 Limulus polyphemus | reverse complement strand
GTCATTTTACAGATAGTATGCATGATGTCACTGAAAATTTATCACTTTTGGGAAGGGTGTGTAACAGCCTTTTCCAACACAAAGTATTCATACAATCAATAGTTATCAACTTGGGGTACCAGAACCATCCAGAAAAAGACCTGCAACAAGTCATACCCTAGCTGTGGTAAGCAAAGTGCATGTCCTATAACAGATGAGAATCCACAAACACAAATGTTAATGGCAAAAAAAGCCATCCATGTGCCACAGGCAACAGTATGCAACACGTTCAAGCAGGATCTCTGCCTGGAAAAGTGATACAAGTCGTATGTACATAAGCTACTTCCACGGCATATCCATTCAACCATCACAGTTGGTGAATGAAATGGGTCTTCATGCAATTCCATACAAATACATTCTGGTAGAATCACTGGATACAGAACCTTTGGATTTCTGTGTGATTGGACAATCAAAATGGGTACTGGGCAACCAATGTCCTCATGCACAACATAGAATATAGAAAGCATGTAAGGAGGAATGATTTATTTTGGACATGACAGATTTATGCTGGAGCCTTCTGCAATGGAAACTATGCAGCAGAGCTATTGTCAAGGTGCACGTTCATCAGATTGAGCATGAACAGACGTGGTGACATGGACTCTAACAATGTGGTGAGACTCCAAAATCATTTTGATATAACATACTCCACCTCTGTACTAGTATGTTTACGGTGATGTTGATAATTGGGTAAGACTATAAATACATTTGCATTAAAGTACAGCTAAATATTACTGTCTGTTTCCTTTTTGTTTTTTCTTTAATAATGAGTTTGATTTGTTTTTAATAAACAGGAAAGATTTTAAATATTATTGGTACACAAGTGTCATGTAACCAAAACCTCATATTTTCTGATAGTTTTTGCCCTTAGGTTTCATTAGCTTGAGTGAACATACAAATAAGTAGATCAAGTGATTTTGAGTTGCATGTTGTTGAAAGATGATGTGCAAAGAAAAATGTAGAAAGCTAATGGATAAGTTACATTTTTCTTACTATATATTAATTTCATTTGCTTGTTGTAATACTATTTAACATTATATAGTCCTAATTCGTTATGAGATTTATTTAGCAAAAGTTGAATCACGTAAACTTCCTATTAGTGACAACAACTGAAATTAAAAACAAAACCTGAAACAGATTACCAAAAACTGGTTTCTCAAAGACAATGTTCATGTATAGGTTAAGACAGACAACAAACTCTAGCCAAAAAATATTTTTGGAGCACTTAAAAATGCAATGCAACAAAGCTTAAAGATAAACAGAAACTTATAGGAAAAAGTAGGAATATTAATTCATCTAAAACAATCTGCTTCACTCCATATGTTGTATAAATGTTCACTCCAGCTCAATCCCACACATGAGCAATTAACATAGCACAAACCAGTGTACAGTAGATAAAGTTACATCAATCAATTACATTATTCTCCAAGTTCATTTGTATGTTTACTTAAATGGTATAAGTGTTTCATGAAATAAAATTCATAATTATACAACTCAACTGATGTTCTAAAATGCTACAATATGTATAAATTTATCACACCTATGTAAAAAAGTTAATATTTTTAAGTGCTTTGTTTTTACCTTATTTTACTTTGCTGAGTGTTGAAATTAAGTATTTGTAGCATTAGAACAGGCTAATGTACTGTACTATGAAACATATTATTACTGGTTATATTACTGAGTGGGCTCTTTTGGATTATTTGGTAAAAATAATGCAAAGTACAGTCCAGACAATGATAATAAATTAAGTTATTTCTTCAATAGCATCTGCTACAGGATATGTTCAGTGGTAGGCCTAACTTGACAAACAATGTTTCAACAGAAATTATAAAACTAATGTATGCCTAACTCACAAATAAACTTACTTGCAGAATTTCCTCACTAATCAATTGATAACAAACACACTGACTAATTCACTGGCTAGCTTGCCAGTTGAATCACAGACGATGGGACTCTCCTTGTCTAATTCACAAACTGACACTGAATTAGATCACTCAACTCAGGAATTTACTACTTTTACAAACTGACATTGAACTAGATCACTCAACTCAAGAATTTACTACTCTCTCAAACTGACATTGAACTAGATCACTCAACTCAATAATTTACTACTCTCTCAAACTGACACTGAACTAGATCACTCAACTCAATACTTTACTGCTTAACTCAATCTGGAATCTTTATATCATTACTCATTCCAACTTACTACACAAAGCTTCTAAGTGTTGCATCATTATTATGTAATGACTAGCTCCCTCTAGCGAACAAAGATCTAAATTAAAATATTACAAATATAGCTTACAATATTTTGCTGTTTGCAGGATCTTTCATATCCATCATTAAAAGAAGAATATGGAAATTCGAAGCCATATAATGATAAAAAAAGCACTTTATTTCTTCACATTCTACAGGTTCCGTGTACTTATGTAATTAATGATAAATCCATCTTTACAAATAAACATCTAAACAGAAATTCCACTTACTTGCTAATTTAGTTTCTCTTGTACTTCATTGGATACACAAAATTTACAACACTGATTACTTTTTAACTGACTAACAGAGTCATTGTAATTTACTTATAGACTCAGTAATCATCTGCATTTCATATAGTGTAAACTGTTCTAAAACTTTTGGAAAAGTTCTAAACATTAAGCCACAAGCATATGACCTGGCATCAAACAATAATACAAACACGTAAATTAAAAACTTAGCCTACAACGCCATATGATGTTCACATGGGGCAATTAAAAATAAAACATTCTACAGCACTGCAGTTTTGAATTAATTATTTTAGATATTTCAAGCAAATAATGAGTAGTAATGATAGTAATATTTCTTTTAATTATTGATATTTCTCTAATTCTTCTTTCAGAACCAAAAAAAACTTTTGGAAATGGGTATCACTGGTCCAGAAGGACATTTATACAGTAGAACCGAGGAGGTGAGTTTTATTCTTCGTATAAACTGTTGGGTAATTTTTACACAGAATTTAAAAGAATACATTTCCCTTCACAACTGTACTTATACTTAAGTTAGAATACAGAGGATTCAGTATATTTATATAAAAATAATTTTTAACATACAATTCAGCAAGTCTTGTGATGACCACAGTCAATATAAAGTCATAATGGAACACATGTATCAGAACTACATTTTGACACTTTGTAGGTGGTGTGATGCCACTGAAAACTGATTGCCTTTTGGGAAGGTTATGTAAAAGCCTTTTCTGACACAAAATATTCATTCATTCACCCAGATTATAAAGATGTGTTCAGACCAGGAATGTAGAATTCGAAAGAAGGGGCTATTTCTTGTACTTAATCATTACATTGGAAAACAAAAGAATATGTATCAACTTGGGATGCCAGAACCATTTATAAAGAGACCTGCAATATTTCACACCCCAGCCATGATAAACAAGGTGTGGCAACAGATGAGGATCTGTGCACATAGGTCAGCAACAAAAGCCATCCATGTATCTCAGACAATGGGATTTAGCATAATCAAGAAGAATCTCCTTCTGGAAATAAGGCCAAAAGGTGTAATTTCTCCAAAATAAGACTGCCAGACATACCGCTAGTTCAACTGTTTCATTCCTAAAGCAGCTAGAGAATGAAATGAATATTCTTCCTATTACGTACGAAAATGTACCCATTAAGTAGCTAGATGCAGCAGGTATAGAGTGATTTATCTGTCATCACATTATTGAAATAAGTGTTGGGAAATCATCATTCTCATACATTAGTGGATTATGGAAAGCTTTCAGGGAGAAATGGTGTGCTTTGGACATAAGAGCCTTATCAAAAGCTCTTTGCAGTATAAACTATGTCAAGGCACACAGTCATCAGATAGAGCAAGACCAAACATGGCAATATAGATTGTAACAACATAGTAGGACTTAAAGTTTATTTCAATATATTATATTCAACCCTCTATATATATTTCCCTATAGAGATGCCTTCTTGGACATAGGTTCGAAGATACTTCTGTAAAGTACTCAACAAATTAAGTGAAACAAATTCACTTCAGATATATGATAACCAGTCTTTTTTGATCACCTCTCATCTTTCACTTTTCTAATATACAAGCAATTAATTCTTTTTTTCCTTTGTCTTTGTAAGCTGATGAAAATGCATTAGAAGAAAGTTACTATAATCTTCAAAATCAATTGTAAATTGATCAAAAGGAAAACTGGATATATTCCACATTTTGAATTATTTGTAGGTCGAGATCAACTTGAGTAATTTTATATATGCATTTCTTCCATATAACTAAGGACATTTTTGTGTTGATGTTATGTATGGCTCTAAATTAAATCATGTAGCTGGTGAATTCATATAACTGCTGTCTTGAAGCAACTGATTAATACATATTATGAAAGTAAATCTTCTAACAAATACTATTTCAAGTGAAAAAGCCAATAAGTGAAAAGAAACTTTTGGACTGGGGCTTGAACCCAGGATCTCTGACTAACAGGGCCAATGCTCTATATCCAACTCAGCTATCCACAAGTACAAGCCATCCCTGTCTTCCTTCACTCATAAGATTTTTTCGGTATGAGCATGAAATTTCTTACTACAGTATTGGCCTGATTATAAGGCAATGTTTTTTATTAATTATTAGGCTGTAAAATTCTTAGTCTCCTTATAATCGTGGCTGATTACATGCACCTTCCCCCTACTCTAGCCTGTTACATTCCTGGATGTCCAGATAGCATCCGTCAACACATGCGTGCCAGATGTTCGCTGAAGGTCATTGCTAGTTCTTGCAACTAATCCACCTGCCAGGCTGTTCTTTTATAGTATTGATTTTGTGGATCCAAAAGAAGATGCTATGACTCTAAATTTTTTTCTTTCTCATGGTTTCTGAAAATGGGGATCACCTTATATTCAAGATTGCCCTATAATCGGGCCAATACGGTACTCTGTCAGGCAATTAGCAGGTTGACTTATCACAATCTGAGAATTCTCCATTATATTTTTGAAGACTAAAGTTCAGAGCTCAAGTTTAGTTTCTGAAATTTCAAGGAAATCCAATTATTACAAAGTTCTCTGATTTTACAATTCCTCATGTCAACTTTGGTGTGTAAAATTTATTTTCAAGTCAGTACTGTTTTGATGTCAAAGTCACGCCTAGCATAATTAGGCTCTTTTTTAGATGTACATACTTAAATATATATATTACTTTAAAGCTATTTTTCAACCAAAAAAAAGCTGAAGTAAAATACGAGCTTTAATTTCTACAATGGACTTAAGAAGTTAAATTCTAAGTTTAAAAAAAAATCCTTTTTTTCATGAAGTTGTGTTAATCTAAAATTGGATATCACACACACACACCTCAAGAGTAATCATATATGTTATTGTATGGTGAAATATTATATTTTAAGTGAATTCCTTTAAAGTTTCATCCATGACTTAATTAAGGATTACACAAGTTATTAAGTAACTTATTTTTTGAACCCAGTCCCTCAACAGAGATTATTTCTTGTTAAATGGGATCAGTAAGTACACCCACATTTTAACATATGAAATACTTTGAGCACACACAATTTGTGGGCCCGGCAGGTGGTTAGGGCGCTCGACTCGCAATCTGCGGGTCGCGGGTTCAAATCCCCATCATACCAGATATGCTCGCCCTATCAGCCGTGGGGGCATTATAATGTGACGGTCAATCCCACTATTCGTTGGTAAAGGAGTAGCCCAAGAGTTGGCAGTGGGTGGTGATGACTAGCTGCCTTCCCTCTAGTCTTACACTGCTAAATTAGGGACGGCTAGTGCAGATAGCCCTCGTGTAGCTTTGCGCGAAATCCACAACAAACAAACAACACAATTTGTGGAATATCATAAAAATGTAATCCTGCTGAGTCATTTTAATATTTACAGAGTTTTTCTTTGCATAATAAAGTAAAATTTATGTTTGCTTTGGCACTAGTTACCAAGTTTTTCTTTCTTTTATCAGATTTGATTACATCGTTTTAACCTTCTGTTTTAATTTTCAGGTTGAGGCTGAGGCAACCAATAGAGCTATTGTCCTTGCAAATCAACTCAATTGTCCACTGTATGTTGTGAAGGTGATGAGCAAGAGTGCAGCAAAGGTTATTGCCAGAAAGAGGGAGGAAGGTAAGCCTTTTATGTAATAAAAAAACAACAAGAAATATTTTTTAATTCTTATCCTTGTTTTTATTCTTTCTCTGCCAGGTTAAAATATACAGCAAATAGGTATGAAATAGGTATTTGTAATAGATCATAATAATCAATAATAATTGGGTTTTAGATTTATTTTCAGGCTATTATAGTTTGTTCTGGTGCATCCAGGCCTAGATATTTCATTGATTTAGTTTCAGTCTGTTGTAGTTTGTTCTGATGCATCCAGGCTTGGTTGTTTCATTGATTTAGTTTCAGTTTGTTATAGTTTGTTCTGGTGCATCCAGGCTTGGTTGTTTTATTGATTTAGTTTCAGTCTGTTATAGTTTGTCCTGGTGCATCCAGACCTAGATATTTCATTGATTTAGTTTCAGTCTGTTGTAGTTTGTCCTAGTGCATCCAGACCTGGTTATAACTTTATCTTACACAGTATTGTAAATGGTGTTTAATATCCTTCATTTATGTGAGGAGAATAGAAAAATTAATAAACAGCAAAATATCTAAAAATCTTGTCCAGTCTTAGTTAAGAGTAAGTGTTATTATCGTGTGAAGAGAAAAATAAGTAACAGCTGTGTCTTATTTCAAAAATGGCTATTAACTGAAATGTGAAAATAGATGTGGTTTGAAAAATATATTTAATCTTCTATACGTACACGTTTCGAAGTTGTAAGTCTGATAAGTAACTTGTTAATTTTGCAAACGTATCATTTTGAGCAAACCAGAAATGCTTCCTTTGTCCTTAATATAGGTCCTTTACTTAAAAGTCTTATTTTAGTAAGAATATAATGTGTTTTCAAAGGATGTGTGGTGTTTGGGGAACCAATTGCTGCTGGACTGGGAACTGATGGAACTCACTACTTCAACAAGTGTTGGCGTCATGCCGCAGGGCACGTTCTCTCCCCACCACTACGACCCGACCCATCAACCCCTGGCTACTTGATGGATATGTTAGCTAGATGAGTATCTTTATTAAACTGAGAATTTACCTGTCTCACATATGTTTGTCTGTGATGCTCTCAAACATGTTATATTCATTCATATTGTTTATTAAGAACAGAGAGGCAGAACTAACAAGAAAAGGTAAAAGTATAAGTGATATTTAAATATCTTATCTCTACAGATCAATTTCATCACAGTTTCCTTTTTGATAAGATGTAAAAAACATTAATCCTAGCAACGAGCATTTTTGAGAATGTATTCCAGGTGGGAGGCAAGCCAACAACCCGCGAACATGAGAAGCATTATTGTTTTTGGTATTCTATGGTATTATAACTCTTAGTAGGTTGTCAAAATAAACCAGACAATGCTGAAAACGATGGCAATGGTCATCAGCAAACTTGGAAGTGAGAAAAAAAAAGATTGCAGTTTTTACTTGATGAGTGAAATGATAGCCATTGCCTTGAAGTTTGAATGCGATACTCTGGCTGATTATAGCTTATTTATGTACACTTATATTTAAATAGCATTATTTTCTATTAAATTTTTCAATGAATTATTCAAATAAATTTTTTATGAAATTCTGGGGGAGGAGCAAATACCCCACCCCATCTGATGGAGGCCCATGGTTCTAGCCCATATTTA
>NW_013670819.1:68911-73341 GCF_000517525.1 Limulus polyphemus | reverse complement strand
CCACAGTTCCAACAGCCTTCTTGGTAGCAGCCTTTTCTGCTGTATCATCTCCCCTGTGTTGAAGTTGCCAGCAATGAGCTCTCTTGTGCCCAGGTTTGTTACAGTGCCAGCAAAGTCCCTCAAACTTCTCTGAAAGCTGACCTTTTCTGGCCTTGAATCCAGATGACTGTACTAACGTCGGTAACTCTGTGCTGGACTTAACGTAGGATTCAAATTCGAGAGCTCTGGCCATTGAATCCTGCATGGTTGAGTGTGCTTGCTTCACTTGTATCTTAAGTTGTGGACTGTCCAAGGCATCTACGAACTGGTCCCTCAGCAACAACTTGAGGAGATTGGGTGGTGCAGTTGGGTTGGCCTTGTGTGCCATGCTTTCCAAGTCCTGTGCCAGCTCTTGCAGGCTCTCCTCTTTAGCACGGATTCTCGTCCTAAACCTAGCCCTGTAGAGTTCCGACTGATTTTGGGTTCCGTACCTGAGTTCTAGAGCCGCTACCAGTGCTCTATAATTGTGCCTGTCGTCTGCTGACAACCGTCCAAGTATTTCCAGTGGTTGTCCTTTCAAGCTAGTTGCCAGATATACTGCTTTCTGCTCCTCTGTCCATCTGTTCATTTCTGCCAGTAGCTCGAATTGTGCTCTATATGCTTCCCACGGTGCCTTCCCATCGAATTCCTGTGGCTTACTTTGCACTGGATCACTCCTATTACTGACATTCATATCTGGGATGTGACTTCTAACAGGGCTGAAGATGTCTGCATTAGGGTTTAGGTGCAGAGTCTGGAAGGGGCTTGCCATTGTCTGGGGCTGGTTAAGTCGATGGTTAATGTATCCTCCTTGTGTAAAAGACAATAAATCGTCCTTTAATGTATCTAATTCGCTTTTAACTTTACTAATGTTTTCCGTTTGTACTTCTTGTTTCCTTTCTTGTTCCAGTTGCCACTGCTGTAGTCTCTCTTCTTGTTTCTTTTCTTTTTCCTCCAACAACTGTTGTAATTTCTCTTCTTGTTTATTTTCTTTCTCCTCCAACATCTGCTGTAGTCTCTCTTGTTTATTTTGCTGTTCGAGCTGCCATTGTTGTAGGTTTTATTGCCACTTCTGTAATCTTTCTTCTTGTTTCTTTTCTTTTTCCTCCAAGAATTGCTGTAATTTCTCTTCTCGTTTTTCTTGTTTCTTTTGCTGTTCTTGTATTGGTGCCATCAAATCTGCTAAGCTGTAGTTTGATTTGCCGCTTCTCGTTTCCATTTTTTTTGTCCCACTCTCTGACACCAATTTGTTATGCCTCCAGTCGTTAGTTAATTTTCCGTAAATTCGCTCCGACGAAACTTTAGCGACACAAGTCCTTTCTTAAATAAAACTGGTTTATTCTTTCCGAATACAACTTTACGATACACTTAATTTCAACAGTCGCTCTATAACAACGCTATAATTCACGTCTTATGTGGCCAACAATATTTTGTCCGCATACATTCAATTACTCATTACCTCCGCCACCGCTTCGTGGCCGGTCTTATATATATACAAGACTAACACATATCTAGTAAATGCTAGGGCATTCATGAAGGAACAGAACATTTCTAGAAACAGGTGGCGTGATACTAGTCACGTGACCTCGCTGAAGCAACAGTTATATACATTGAGAGCTTTGTTCCAACTTGAAGAAGGCAGTTTCTAATAAATATAAAATGTCTTATGGCAGAAACTATACAGCAGACAATGTATCTCTATGCACATATATTAAAACTGTTTAAAAAATAATAAGGTGTAGGAAGATTAAAAGATTTCCAGTATATTATGCTGTTACAATAACTTGAATTGTTGTAATCAAATTAATATTTTAAACTAGGTTATAATTCTTACCAAGTACACACACGTCGAACGTGATAATTATTTTACTGATATTTTAGCAAGAGTGCTTGCAGGAATGTTATATTAATAACTTATCAAAAGTGGGTATGCACATTGTGATATGTGGGCATATCATACGTTTCTTACCACCTTAATTAATGTAAAAATATTCAAAGTTTTTGAGTATACTGAGTATTTTTGGCTCTCGATATAGAAACTACGTCAACGGAAAAACACAGTTCTTCCCGTCATAGTTATGCATGGAACGAGGGCACTCGAGTCCAGAATGGGATTCAAACCTGCAACCCTCAGATTGTGAGTCAAGTGCCCTAACCATATGGCCATGCCGGGCCGTTGAAATGTGAATTAAGTACCAGAAAAAAAAAAGATATTTTGTTGAACAAAGAAGTTGGTCTAACTTTAGAAGAAATGAATTACTGGATAAATGTTTTCTAACCTCTGAGTGTTTAAATCTAGGTGGCGCCAAAGGAATTCAAATGGTTGTGTAGTTATACAAGTCTTAATCAAACTTCAATTTTTACTCCTGAAGATGATGGAGTAAGAACACCAAAACGTGTAGTCTTTTTAGGGCTGGTCTCTGTTTTTAATATATTATTTATTGTACGATTATTTCAATGTTATACTTCTTTTAATTTAAAAGTATTATTGATTGTGTTTGCTGTGAATAAAGATTGTAATTGTGTACAAGTATCTAGTCTCTTCCTTTCGCGTCAGACTGTCTCAACTGGAGAATATTCAGGCACTGTTTCGTAATGCAGTACCTGTAAAATCCCTACTTTTATCTTGCAGGGTAATCTAATATTACTACAATATATTGAGATTCAATCAAATCATCCGAAATACCAGAAGAAAAACAATATGTATATACAAGTGTGTCCATACACGCAAACGATATCTAAAAAAAAAAAAAAATTGTCGAGTTCATTGTTCCACTAAGAGTTGGAAAACAACACGGAATCTGACATTTTCAAGGTATTTTTCTGAGTATCAGTTACCCATGACTCCAGCGCTGAATATGCTCGTCCTTTCACCCAGGGACTCTCGCCAATAAAGAGTAGATAAAGAGAAGATAAAGAGTAGCAAATAGTCTTCCCTACCTACGGTCGGCAGTTCAAAATTAGGGGATACCCAACTAAATTCATGGATATTTGTAATCTTCATATTATTAGTGAAATCGTCATAATGGGCATACTAACTGAAAAATATTACAATGTTAAGATAATCTGGACTGATATGACTTTGTTTTCAACGTATGTTTTCGCTTACAAAATATTGCAGAATATGGGAACTGACTTTCAACTGTCAATAAAAATATACAGTTGAGTCGCTGTTGCTAATTGACAACAGTGAGGAACGACGGAGATATATGCCGTTTTTTTGTTTGTTTTTCTCTCTATTCTACAAGTACATTAAATATTGTTACCCCACACGGTCACTTTCAATAATTTTGTCCCAGGAGTTGTAAGAGAAATGGGAAACCCATAAAAACATAGGGCTTTCAATAGTATTGTTTTATTTGTTACATATGAAAAAAATAAACTGACAGAGCACAATGTGACGATTATGACTTTCATCATCTCAAAAGGAACCTTGAGATCAGAAAAACGAAAGCTTGATTCAAGTGCACAACTCTGTAATTGCTTCTTCACTCGACAACAGTGTCAACCTCGATGTACGCGAAACCCTAGGCGTTGTCACTTTTTTTGGGCTGCAAGCCAATTACCGAAATTGGTTCGTGAATAATGTAACCTATATTCTATTCTAGTCTTCCTGAGTAGAGACCTGGGCGGTACTCATACGGCTTGTTGCTGTATCGGTGGGAAGTCAACTTGTGAACGACCGCTACAGAGATAAATTTCTGTTTTATGTTATTATCAGAAGGAAAAACACATTTGTTACTAAATAACGAAAACGAGAAAAAAATATATCTTAAAGTGATACACATAATGAATTACGAGTATAATGAATTTGATTTTGGTTGGTAAATGTAAAAATATCCCATTTTCTTTGTTTGTTTGTTTTAGCGCAAAGCTACACAATGGGCTCTCTGTTTGACACGCACCAATAAACACTTGCTCTTGTTTACATTTTCTGATATTGTACAGTGATTGTGTTTTTGTTAATAAACATTTGTGGACATTTTAAACTTTCGGTATCAAGTGTTGTTCTCGACGATTCCAGTTACAGATTGGGATTATATTATACTCCATAGTCCGGTATTCTTCGAATCTCCAATTAGCAGACCCAACAAACTGCTCCGCGGAAAACCCGATTCACTGGGAATATCACAGTTTCAAAGTGCGGAGCCATGTTTCTGTATTAATAGTTGCTTATTAAGATATACCACTATTACTTTACGAACAATATGAAGTTATGAAACAGCTACTTGTGGAATAATAGATTTATTTCTGTACAACGTTTCGTCTCTAACATGAGAAAAGCTAGAAACGAAACGTTGTACAGAAATTAACCTATTATCCCAAAATATATGTTTCAAACTTCATACTATTGTAATAAGAGGTCGCGAATCATGAATTTTCGCATTCACAGTCCGGTCTCACTCATTATT
>NW_013670819.1:62726-67911 GCF_000517525.1 Limulus polyphemus | reverse complement strand
AAAATCAAGTCGAGAAAAACAACAAAATTTTATAAACGAAAACCTCTCGCTGAGCATTCGCTATTATATTATTTCCCTGTCAATGTTCCCATCTTCATTAAAAGGCGTAAGATGACAAAAACAAGATATTGAAGATCTATCTATATACTACTAAAACTCTGAGATTGTTTGTTTGTTTGCTTATTTTCTCAATCAAAAAATCATTCACATTCGCGCTCTTCATCGGGCCACGGGTTACCAAGTTAGCGCCGTTTTTTTTGGTTACTTTTATGAAAATGTCTAGCATAAGTAATTTTACATCGCACTACCGTTCGCGCTCTTTAAGAAACTTCTTCGTTAAAATCTATTTTTCTGTCAATGTTCCCATCTTCATTAAAAGGCGTAAGATGACAAAATCAAGACCTTGAAAAATTTCTCAATAATGTGCCGTGGTTATGGTAAGAAATTCGAAGAAAAAATAAAGTGTTGTTTTTTCTTATTTGTAGAAGGTTTAAGTTTGTTTGTTTTTGAATTTCACGCAATGCTACACGAGGGCTATCTGCGCTAGCCGTCCCTAATTTAGCAGTGTAAGACTAGAGGGAAGACAGCTAGTCATCACCATCAACCGCCAACTCTTGGGCTACTCTTTTACCAACGAATAGTGGGATTGACCGTTACTTATAACGCTCCCACGGCTGAAAGGGCGAGCATGTTTGGTGTTACGGGGATTCGAACCTGCAACCAGCAGATTGCGAGTCGAGCGCCCTAACCACCTGGCCATGCTGGGCCAAGAAGGTCTAAGAGGAAAGACCACAACATAATGAACTAATTCATCACAATACATGAAAACTCTGGCTTCACTTTTTTTTGAAAAATGAAATGGTCGTTACTTTTACTCCCGATCAACAATCAAATACCTTTTCTTGAATTATGAATAACATGAATGGATTGAAATATTTAATTAAATTATCTCAAAATAAACCTTCATTTCGGTGCAAGATTGAAATTAGCTTGAATTCTTCATAACCTCTGAATAGTGGGTTACCCAACGGGTCACGGGTTGTCTAGTAAGATCTAAATCTTCGTTTCTCCAGGCTGCAGTGTGAGAGAAATTCAAATACATTCTATAGCTTTGAACAGAACAATACAAACGTATAAATAAAATTTCTTGGATTATGTGTTTGTTTGTTTTAGAGCAAAGCCACATTGGGCTATCTCCTATGTCCACCGCGGGGAATCAGACTCGTAGACTTACAGCTGTCCGAACGGGAGACAATTTCGTGGAAAAGAGACGCGTGGAAGGACTATGTTAAAAGTTATGCTATCGAAACATTGGTGTTAGAATGTACACAAGTACGTGTAGAAATGACGGAAATTGTTTCAAAAAACTCTTGCAGGATTAGGCATTAGTACTACATGTACAAAGAGGACAGTATAAGAAACATACCCAAGGCATCACTACCGTACAGGTTGTTCCAGCATTGGTATTTTTTAATTTCTATCCTTTATCCTACGAGACTTAAATAACATGAAAGTTCGTTTAGCAGGATTGACTAACTTAAAAAACATACAACCGATTTACTTGTTTACTTCAATGGATGGAACAAAACCTAGCAAAATTTTAAAAATATTCGTTGTTTTTTGAACATAATCATTTGAAAACAAGCTAAACAAGGTCACTTGCACCTGAAGAAACACACTCGACTGCTTATTTTGTAAATTGGAAGAATTAAGCACGGGTGATAAAATATAAAGAAAATCTCACATGAAATAATCAATTGATAATAATGCTCACGGCCATTTTCATTAATTGGAAACTGATCATGTGGGAGGAATATAAAAAGGACATTCAATATTTATGTGAGTAAAGTAGAAGTGATATAGTGATCTTGATGATGAAAATTTTTCTGTCTCCATGTCTCTCCCTGCTGCCATCTAACGCATATAATATCAATTACGTAAATCAATGGAATTTTTAAACAATTCTGATTCAAGACGCTAAATTCAAGAAGAGTAAGAAAGAGTTTTTCCACTTACTTACCCACTAAAAGTTAGTAGGATATGAAATTTGGCAATATCATAAAGTGTCATTCACTCACGAAGAGGGTGGACAAAATAATGCAAATGTCTGTTAATATATAACATTTTATTTATTAGTGGTGAGTTGTGAGCTTTCTTTTTCTTTTTTTAGTTTTCATCATACATAAATCATTTGATGGGAAAAGTGTAAAAGGTATTAATTTGACCAAACCGCATTATACTTTGATCTTTCATCAAACTTTTGTATCTTTGACGCTATTTTACTCGAGTTTTTGTGTTTTTATAGATTTCTGAATGATATACCTACTGTGGTAACCCATCTTGTGAAGTCTTCTTAAAATTCTTTTGACAGAGATTGGCTAACATTAAGTTCAGTTCAGACTTTTTTGACGCTGTAGGCCTTTGTTTTCATGTCACTGCTGTTTTCGATCACGATTATGTTTCTTTGAAGATGTTGTATTTTTCGATATCCATGCTAACATAACTTTTGACACTGTTACGCAAAACACACTGATTATCTTAGGTGTTCGTGTTACTGGGGTCGGCAAGAACTTAACTATTCTTATCCTCTTGTGCCATTTGAAATCGGCCATATGTGCTTGGAAAAGGCACGGCAAGGATTGAACTTTTTTTCTGAGAATCCCTCACCCACGTTCACCCACAATCATGCCTCTTTTAAAATCTGACAGACCTCTCTACCTTGATATTTGTAGAAAATACCTTTGTTTAGAAAAAAAAACGATATTGTGTTATTCGTATACAGACAAATTTAACGGCATATAATAATTTAATGTACAGATAAATTAACAAATGGCAACATTTTCTCCTCTTAGAGATGCAAAAGGTGAGACGTTTCGATTATTTTATCCAACACCTGTATGTATAAAACTACACAAAAAGCGATCTGCTCATAGCCGTCCCTAATGTTGAAATGAGAAGACAGTTAGTCTGACCGAATAATGGAATTTGACCGTCACTCTTATAGTGCACTCACGCTCCAAAGTGCGAAGCGCGTTTTTGCAACAACAAGCAGGAGCCCTCGGTTCAGACAGTCCGAGCACGCTAACCATTAAGCTACTTCTGGCCCATTTGCGCATTATGAAAATTTATAAAATAGTTGTTGCTACTATATGTTGAATTTCGCACAAAGAAACAACAGGGCTATTTTACGATAGCCGTCCTTAATTTTGAATTGATAGACTATAATTTAGGCAGCTCATTAACAACACTCACCATCGACTAATGGGATCCGCAAATAAAATAGTGAGAAGTGCCCATCATTATTATAACGCACCCATAAACCCAAATTGCAGAACGCTTTTTCTCTTCTTTGTTAACGGTAACAGGGAGCGAACCACGGAATCTCGGATCCAAAGTACGCACGCTTGGGCTTGGCACTTATAAAACACATACTACAAAAAGTCAAGTTAAGCTTGGTAAACAGAATAAATTTATTAAATTACAATATAAAATAAGTATACAAGTAAAAAACAACTTTAAAGCTTAGAATTAAAAGACCCCAATTTTTTATTTTCTATTTTTTTAATTACAAAAATAATACAAACATTTTCTTTAAAGCTTCACAACACACGGCTTGTTCCATTGAAAACTTAAGAAAAAACAAATTACTATATGACCTCTGTGTTTTATCTTTAGAATTCTCTACAAAAAGAAAAAGTTTACGAAATCTGTTTCTAAGAAACCGAAAACGAACAGCCCTAAAATAGTCGTTTACAAAACAGACGTTGCTATTATCATTATATAAAACATTGCATTTTTATATATACGACTGCATGTCGATCTTCAACATAATATTATACTACTAAATGCACAACCGAACTGCAATATTTTCACTAATATTTGAATAAATACTCTTAAATATCCCATATTTTAGTTTAATCGTTACAGTTTAACAATCCACACATATATTCAACTGCGTAGCATAAAATAAAACTGTGATATACACGTATTTAATAAGTTTAATGTTATTATAGTATAACTCAACTGACACATTGTGTATATTTCCTAATACATACATAATAATACATTGTATATTAACGTGATAACCTTCCGATACGTATACGACAGAAACAAAACAGATGGTCAAATCACAGTATAGGATATAGACCAGTAGTTCCAACCTTTTTTGACTTCAGTAAATACTGATGGCCAGTCACAACCCAGTCAATGGCTTTAGCACAACAAATTTGGCTTACTAAATACTTATTGAATAAATAAATTATCGTCAATTTTCAAAGTCTGTTCGTGCCTCTTTTACGCAATCTGACGACCCATGGGTTGAGAAACTCTATTAAAGAAAACAAACCTACTTTCTATCTCCTGTTTTTGTTTTTGATGTTTTGGGAGTAAACATTGTGAATACAGTGCAATATTATGTTCCGCCTATATACATATATATATATATATATATACGAAGTCTTCAGTAGGTTATTTTTCATACAGAAGATGCTATTTACACTAAAGATACAAAAAATTAAAAAGGTAGTTAAAAAAGCAAAGTCACAAAATACTGGTTTCAGCATACTTTAATTCGTTTTTAAAAACATACATCTTAATTAACGCTGCTAATACCTGCTGTTCGCAAAGAAATTCCACATTTCTTAACTCATTGTGTTAAATTTAACCAAGTGTCCATTTTTTGTATCTTCTAATACCATCTATTCAAATCGTTTATATAACTTTGTTGGTTTGAAACGAAACTATTAGTGTTCGTTATAAGTTTAATTATAATCCTGCAAAAACACACAGTGATAGCAATCAAAACAAATGTATTTCTATTTCTTAACTTCATCTTTTGCATTTATATCTACCCACCCGTCTATCATTCTACCTATATATACATTTTCGAAAAAATTATCGTACACGTTAAAAAAAATTGTAGAAACAATTACACGTGTATCTCGCGCACCACCTTCATTGTATTGTTAAGTCATATAAGTGATTGTATGAACACTCGGAAATAATATATACCAATTATTTCTACACCCTGCAACGTGTACCTATAACACATGTACACAGCGTGGTCACAAGTAAATAGACACCACCTTTTCAGAAAAAATTAAAATTTTCAGTCATATTCACATGAATTTATATATTTATAATTTAATTAATATCTAGTAGATCTTCCTTTCACTTCGTGGAGTTC
>NW_013670819.1:59259-61726 GCF_000517525.1 Limulus polyphemus | reverse complement strand
GGACCATTTTCATTTATATCGTGCTCTGTGAACACAAATTAGTTAGCATAAATCAGTTAAATGACGAAAAATTAGGTGTCTATTTACTTCTGGCCACTTTGTGTACTGGTCCAGTAAGCAAGCAACCACATCTTTTATACTGGCAATCTAACTTTAAATTCTGTAGCATCTTTAAAAAAGTTTATTATATTTTTTTACTATTAATACAATGTTGTTGTTTATGTTTTGTTGTGTATCACCCAGGACTTTTTATTGTTCATTTTTGTTAATTAAAAACAGGGGGGAAAATGCACAGAATTCCATGTGAAAATCTGTCTTTAATTATCATTTTATGTAAACGAATCATTTTTAAAAGGGGGAAAAATCACATGATGCACTTAAACCTTTCTATGAATCTTTTATATAGAAACAATCATCCCTTGTCCAAGACATACACTGTAGACAAATCAAACTTGTATGCATGTACACAAACTTCCTTTCAACAATTAAATTAATCTTTGTTTGTTTGTTTTTGCCAATTATGTTGTCTGGGTGAGGTCAACAACACATGCATGCAATTTAATTAATTAATTATGTCAGTTGAAAGATCACTTTCATGGTTTTTTATATGGCAAAGGAAAATGTTAAAAGTTCACAATGTGAACTAAATGGCTTTCAACTGTCAGTGTTTTCAGATCAGCCAGGTTGTCTTGAGCAAAGGTGGAACTCAGATAACTTTCAACTCGCTAAATGATCCTTTCCTTTCTGAAACAGTGACTGGGACTGTGTACAAAATACAAAGGGCTACACAGCAGTTTGGGAAGATCAACTGAATGAGATTACGATAATAGTCTTTTAAAACTTTTAAACATTCTGTACTGAATAACCAGACATTCTTTTGTCTCCAAACTCTTTCTCTTGGTTTTAAGTCCTTTGACTTATGGAAAATACCATTTCCTTTCATACAAAAGATTTTAAATCTAAATCACACAAAAGTTAAGAAAACTCAGTAAAATGCACCCATTGAAAAGCAGAAACCTCCAAAAAGCCATAGCCGTGGTCACAGCATCAAAATTTCTTCTTACTTTCTTATTTTGGGAACTCCAGATATACTGTTTCCTAATCAGACTAAAAAATAACTAGAGGTCCCACAGAAATGTAACGAGTTAAATTGAATTTCTCCAAGTGAGTTTGATGGAAAAAATTAAAAGTGATCTTTCATCACAATAAAAATCAACAAAGTGAAGAGTGCACTGGGGTTCTCTGCTGTTATAAATTTACTTGTTCCAGACTGAGAGAGCACACACCACTGTGTACCTTGTTCTGCAGTGTCACTTCTCTCAGTGCACTTGTACTATCTATGTCACTGTTAGTTATTCAACAGAAAAATAGAAGGAATATATCCTCGAGATATCTTCTAACCCATCAATGAGAAAATGACTGTCAATAATTACAGTGTATTCCACTATACAACAGTCTTTTTCACGATAAAATGCACGTGACAATAGGTAACTAAGGCGAAAGGACAAAGGGGCAAGTAAAGCCCGCAAAGCATCTTTAGGCTACATATTCATTTAATGATAAAAACCATAGTTTTTGGCTTTTCTTTGCATTTCGATCCTTGATAAATTAAGAACGACTGAAATAATAATTTGAGTAATAATTAATATGTATTTGTTACTTTATAGATTTAATAGATATTTGTTGTTACTTTATTAATGTTTTTACGCTTATATTGTGAGATAAAAACGGCTGCTGCTATGATTTTGTCTGGTTTATGAGCTCGTTGCTGTCCTAATTTAGGATCTTCCTTTTAATAAATTCTTGAAAATGTTAAAAAATGACATGTAAGGTTCAACAAATAAACTGATTGCTATTGGCATTGCCACCTCGCTCAAGTAAGGAGAATAAAATTATGGTATTTTGGCACTTGTGTATAAAGTTAAAATCATAAATAATATTCCACGTTAAACTGGTACACAATTAAATTTGAAGGCCATAGATAGGCCTAAATAAAATGTTTTTAATTGTGTACCAGTTTAAAGTTGAATATTATTTATGATTTTAAACGAGAATAAAAGTTTAACTTTATTTCTCTTTATTTCTGAACCTAAAGCTGTGTGCAAAAGCACCGACAGAACCATATGCATTCTAGACTAATTAGTTCACAACCGTTTCCACTGATACATTTAAAAGTTGTTTATTCTTTACAAATTCTGGTAAATTTCTTTAAAATTTAGTGTAAACTTTCTTGCAAGTTTGAGAACATTAGTTTTTAATTACACAAAAAATAATTAAAACTGTTATCATTTAAACGTAAAGAGCTTAAAAGTTTCTTAGATTTCGTAACTGTTAAAAGAGATTTTCTATTGCATTTATCCTGGACTATACTTGTAAGCTAGACTTATGATCGATGAACCATCTGTTTACATGTACATCTTATCTATCTATCTATATCTATATATATATATATATATATATATATATA
>NW_013670819.1:54539-58259 GCF_000517525.1 Limulus polyphemus | reverse complement strand
ATAATCTTGTTTTCTTGTGCCCAATAATGCATAATTTCATTTGATAAACACGTTTAGATTTAATGGTAATTTATAATCAGTCACAAGAATGTCGAATCTGAATCACTTGAAAAAAACACGGGGGTGCTTAACTTTTTTCCAGGTGTATATATATATGTATAAAGATAGCTAGATAGAAGCACTAAACTGTAGAGGCTATAACAACTTTTAGTCTTAATTTTGCGCCTTAGTAAATTAATGGGTAACCTATATATGCATCCGTATATGCAAGTTTCTGATTGTTCCGACACTTACACAACTTAGATTTGCTGGTATTTAACAGTTTTAAAACTAATAAACACTGCACACTATTCTAGAGTGATGTGTTTAGACTAGAGTCTAAAATATTTTATAAATTTTCTTTTAGTCACTTCGACGTACACAATAACTATCATTAAAATACGTGTAGTATATCTCGTATGCACAGTTTACTTAACAAGATAACTGCTACTCGAAATATTTTAAAAATTAATATTTCAATAGGGTAAAATTTAAGAGATACTATGGTAGATAC
The DNA here is from genome assembly GCF_000517525.1 of Limulus polyphemus. Lineage (NCBI taxonomy): Eukaryota > Metazoa > Arthropoda > Merostomata > Xiphosura > Limulidae > Limulus > Limulus polyphemus. The sequence goes on along the minus strand of NW_013670819.1, from coordinate 57,706 downwards.
ACAAATTTATGTTTCAAGGTACAGCCCGTTGCTTGGCGTGTCGAGATACAAATCACAGGGTTTGAAACGTGATGCAGCTGAACACAATCCACTGTGGGCGTGTTATAAAAGTGACAGTCAATTTCGTTATTTGGTTCAAAGAGCCAAATAAAGCTCTTGAGACAGCAGGTGCTGCTAGCTCTGGTCGATAATTCGAAATTAATGGCCTCTGACCTGACAATTTAGCCCACGTGTGCATAACATGTTATTCAGGTTGAAAGTTTCAAATTCCACTATCAGTGGATCAATATAACATGTTAAAAACACGTTGTAAAAAATAAATAGGGCCGAAGTTAATTTGTTTGTTTGTTTTAAAGCAAAGCCACGTTGAGCTATCTGCTGTGTCCACCGCGGGGAATAGAACCTCGATTTTTAGCATTTTAAGTCAGGAAAACGTATAGCTGTCCCACGGGGGGGGGGGACACCTAAGTTAATATAGACAAATAATATAACATACAGCAAAAAAAGGAATATATTAAACATATATACTTATAAAAACATGTGTAAAACAGTAACAGAAATTTTCATGGACTCTAGAATATCACTAACAAGAATTAAGTCAAGATGTCCCGGCCACTGGTCTCAATTAGCATCATAGTCTGTTATAAGTCTGTTTTATAACACCAACTTATAGATATAATCTAGTGGGAGAAAACCAATGACCAAAACTTATGAATTTTATCAACATAAGCTTAGCCAGTGATAACCTCTCTCTCAGATAAGGCTGATATCCTATATACAAGTGAATGTATACATTTTGTTGTCTATGATTACAATTCGTTTGTATTGTGCTGGAAATGTTATACTGAAAAAGTGCTGTTACGATAAAGATATTAATTTGGCCGGAAATGTTTTGCGGGTCTCTGCTAGTTTTAATTAAATGTCAATGTTAACTTGTTATAAGTTTGCATTCTGATGCTTACTTAAATAACTCAAGGCCTCTACGGTTATTCATAATATTTTTATGGTGTGTTTCATAGTCATTTTGGTCTAGTTCTGCTGCCCACAGACCACAACAAACTCACCCTGCAATGGAAAGGGTCTTTTGAAGTACTCAACAGAATGGACTACAAGGTGAATGTGAATGGGAAGACCAAGATCTACCATGCCAATCTGTTGAAGAAGTATTTTGGGAGAGAAGAAGACCTGACGGGTGCAGCTATTGAAACAGAGATGGATGTTGCAGGTGTGGCCATAATAGATGCAGAACCAAAAGACAGCAACTTTGTCTTAGAAGATATGAACCTACTATGCCTAAGGGCACTGTATAGAGATGAGACGTACAAGGACGTGAACATGAGTGTCAAACTGACTAATAGGAAGAGGAATTAAAAACTACTGTGTCAGCATACAGATATACTAGAAAATACAGACCTCAGACAACACAAGGCCAAGATGAGGGATCCTGTTGAAGAGAAGCCCTAATGGAGACCCTATGTCAGGAGAGACAGACAAAGGAACTGCAAATGTTGAAGCAGACTTTGTATATGAACTAAGAACAGTCTTTGTATAAAGTAAAAAAAAAAAAATTAAATATTTCATCTTGAAGAGAGGATTGTGTCATGATACAAAAGACTGTTTGGTTTAAATATTAGTGATTAATTTATATTTATGAGGGAATACTTTATCATGTTAAAGTTTTTGTTATAATAAGAGTTAAAAAAGACGATTGTAGAAGGTTTTGTTAATAATTAATTGGTGTCGAGAATATAGAAAGTGGCCAGATGACTATGTAATGAAGATATAAATAGAGACAAGCGGGAAGCAGCATACAGACAACAATAAACAGATAATAGCAAAAGAGAATATAGCTGTGTGAAGTTTAGTACCGCAAAGGTGATAGGCCTAACATTTAATATGTTAGAGTGAAACTAAAAGTATAAAAAATACAAGGATAATTTTATTCCGTCAAAGCGTAGTTCTAAAGTAATTTAATCAGCCTGGGTACACTTTCACAAAAAGAACAGAGAATCTTCAGATGAAAGAAGACTAAACGAATTACGGTAACTTGTGCCACAACTGTAAGTGTGGGTGAATCTCACACAGAATACTAGTACGATAGTAATATAGAGAAAATAGTTCGACTTGTCAACTGAAATTCTAAAGTAATTTAATTAGCCTAAGTGGAGTTTTGACAGGAAGAAAATAACTATATATAAATAGTGTTTATGATATGCCTATGTGAAGACTTTGTTGTACATACGTTTAACTTGTTCCAAATATAAATATATATATTATTTAAAAACAAGTAAAGTATGTGCTGTTTATTTATCGTTGAATTTATCTCTAAGAAGTCACAGCCACCTACTGTAGAAGAATCCTAAGCCCAACAACAACATAGTATATATTCATACTGTTAAGAAATATAAGTAAAAGCCATTTATTTCAAGAATTGGCAAAAAGAACTTGTATGTATGTGTATATATATATTCAATCTGACAGTATGATATGCACCATACCATACACTTTCTACTTTTTTTTTTTAATAATGTAGGAATTTTCAAAATTTTCAATTAATGTTATTCTATGCAGGTATTGCATGAACACGTGGTCCAGAAAACAGTTAAGTTAGCTTTATTTTAGTTACCTTTGTTTCTTTGTTAGGCTCTAGTAGATAATGCACAATCTGCCAACAGGATAAGATGCTGTGACTTCACACTTTGTGATAGCAATATCCTTTTCTGGCCAAAAAGATGCTATCTAGAGATTACTGTCAGGGCCTCTGAAAATAATTTCATCCGGGAGGTACAAAGTTTCTTTCGGGCCCCCTTCCCCATTAATCATCATGTTTTTATCCACTAGGGTTTTATGCCATGGGCTGTAAGGCCAAAAATGGTATGCAAGATGAGAGAGGGGTGGAATGGAGTGCTCTGTTGATTTTCTGCATTAGATGCCTTATGCTCCTATACTCCTTCCATGATAAATATTGTTACGTCTCCGTTTGTTAATTAATTTTCCGTAACTTAGTTCCGACGAAACTTTAGTGACACAAGTCCTTTCTTCAATAAAACTGGTTTATGCTTTCTGAATATAACTTTACCGATACACTCAACTTCGAGCTAGACTTCAACAATACGTCTCTCTCTGACTGCAGTTCAATTACTCATTACTTACACACACATTATTGC
>NW_013670819.1:39383-53539 GCF_000517525.1 Limulus polyphemus | reverse complement strand
GCTGCTGACAACTGTCCAAGTATTTCCAGTGGTTGTTCCTTCAAGCTCGTCGCCAGATATACAGCTTTCTGCTCCTCTGTCCATCCATTCATCTCTGCCAGTAGCTCAAATTGTGCTCTATATGCTTCAAACGGTGCCTTCCCATCGAATTCTTGTGGCTTCCTTCGCACTGGATCACTCCTATTACTGACATTTATATCTGGGATGTGACTTCTAACAAGACTGAATATATCTGCATTAGGGTTTAGCTGCGGCCTCTGTAAGAGGCTTGCCATTGTCTGGGGCTGATTAAGTCGATGGTCAATGTAAAATCGTCTCTTAATGTATCTAATTCGCTTTTATATTTACTAATTTTTTCCATTTGTACTTCTTGTTTCCTTTCTTGTTCCAGTTGCCACTGCTGTAGTCTCTCTTCTTGTTTCTTTTCTCGTTCTTCTTGTTTATTTTCTTTCTCCTCCAACAACTGCTGTAATTTCTCCTCTTGTTTATTTTCTTTTTCCTCAAACAACTGTTGTAATTTCTCTTCTCGTTCTTTTTGATTTTTTTCTTTTTCCTCTAACAACTGTTGTAATTTCTCTTCTTGTTTCTGTATTGCTGCCATCAAATCTGCTAAGCTGTAGTTTGATTTTCCGCCTCTCCTTTCCATCTTCTTCTCTTTTTTTCTTTTACTATCCCACTTCTTACACCAATTTGTTACGTCTCCGTTTGTTAATTAATTTCCGTAACTTAGTTCCGACGAAACTTTAGTGACACAAGTCCTTTCTTCAATAAAACTGGTTTATTCTTTCCGAATACAACTTTACCGATACACTCAACTTCAACAGTTGCGCTATAACAAACTATAATTCACGTATCACGAGCTAGACTTCAACAATACGTCTCTCTCTGACTGCAGTTCAATTACTCATTACCTACACACACATTATTACGTCACGTTGTCACCCTCTTATATATATACCAGACTACCCTATCTAGTAAATGCTAGGGCATTCATGATGGAACAAGATAGTTCTAGAAACGTGACTAGTATCTCACCACTCCTTCTCTCGAACCTTCGTGAATTGTCGGGAGGTTACTAGATTCGGGGTAGTCTGGTATATATAAGATGGTCACAACATGATGGGACAAGGTGTAGGTAATGAGTAATTGAACTGCAGTCAGAGAGTGTGTAATTGAGTATTGTCGAGCACGAGCACGTGAGACGTTCTAGCGTTTGTTATAGAGCGACTGTTGAAATTAAGTGTGTCGGTAAAGTTGTATTCGGAAAGAATAAACCAGTTTTATTTAAGAAAGGGCTTGAGTCGCTTAAGTTTCGTCGGAACGAAGTTACAGAAAATTAACTAACGAACGGAGACGTAACATATACATACACGTATCCTAGCAGACTCTGAGACGTAACAATATTATGGATCATAATTTCAACGAATTGCGGATATATAAAATGTAGGCTCACACAAAATGTGAATTCTAATCTTCAATATATACAAACATTTTCTGAGATGCCAGGAAATTCCCGGGCTCGAGTACAAGGTACCCCCCCCCCCTCTCATAGTTACTGGTTATTGTATGAGAATGACTAGACTTGTGGATAGTGATTGTTATGATAAATCTCACCATTCCTGTTAAGTAGGGAGCATTGAACTGATACAGCTCTATTTGATTTTCAACTCAAGTCAGTCCACAGAAAGATACCTTGAGAAATTATAATTGCTGATTGACTCAATGATCTGGTAGAAGGTGACAATCAAGTGTCCTGATTCAAATACACCCACTGTGTTTGTGATTTGAGACATAGATAAAGATTATTTTATACTTTACATCACATGTCCAGCCTGTTTATTCTCTTAGCTTAAACTCAGTTTTTTAACTAAATTCAGATTTACTCCATGATTATCAATCCTCCTGTTGTAAAGGAGGCTTAGTTAATACTTGTGTAGAAATAAGTTTCACCCGAGAATACCACAACTTCACTTACTCTGATAAAATAGCTACAACTAGCAATGAAATAAAATGTTCAACACTGTAAATGTCAGTGCATGTAATTATTTCAAATCTAAATGTCTATATGTTCAAGTTTGATAGTTTTAATGATTAGGATTTACCTAATATAAAAAAGTATTTACTTTCCTTCATCTTCTCAACATTTCTGGTGTAGTACTAATTCATAATTTCTTCAGAATCAAACAAAACTAAGTTAATTTGGTACCAGTAGCTTGAGCTTTAGAATTTTTTCATACAAGAGTTCTTCACATATACTAAATTAAAATCACATCAGTATCAGAGCTTACACAATATTCTGTTTGTGAGCCCCATTCAATTAACACATGTTGTCAAGTGATTATGAAAACAAAGTCTCACTGAACAGAATAGGTTTACTCTTGGTGAATGGCAATTATCAAATGTAAAGAAATGTAATCCTATGACTACGCCTGCATACATGTCCTTCTAGTATTCCATGATTGGATTTGGCCATGAAAGTGATTAATAAGTTCATGTGAGTAAACATTATTTTATGAATGCATTCTCATCATACCTACAAGCCACCATGCAGCTGGCCCACATTTCCAATATTACATATAATGGGATAGTGCTCTTTGTAGGTACTATATATTTTATTTGCAAGAAATAATATTTGTGCTTTGTGTAAGTTTCTTGTGGTCACCTATTTAGAATGCACTGCTTGTTTGGCTAATTTTCTGTACAAGTATATGGTTATAACACAGAGGTTAATTTACACGTTTTATATTGTTTTAAACAACACCCGTTATTTGTTTATTCAGCAATAAATTTCTTACATGTATAAATTAAGAACATAATTTGTCATTTTTAAACAGTGAAGTTAATAAAGAATGAAAGCCCTCCAGATAAAATGCCTGTAAGCATGGTTAAGGATACATGTATTCTTTCAAGAATTTCTTTGACTTCTAGGTACGAAAGAGTGAACTGTGATAATTTTTTTTCCTTTCTCTGTTACTGTTTAATATTAATTTCCAATCAGAGCAAGCTGCCTACTTAGATCAAAAACAAATATCAAACTGGTAATGAGCATAGCTAATTAAATATGCTGTTCTTACATAATTACTTATAAAAATTAGAATGCACTGTTTTACACTGGGATGGTTCTAAGGTCTCATTGTGAGGGTGGGTGGAGTGGCAGAATGTATTTGGGAGCCCTCAATTGCAGAGATATTTGAAACAATGCATGACACCTGTCAGTTAGTGAACAGCTCATTAGACATAGACAGGAATGTATAGCCACATTTTCCACTGCTAAACATTAGATAACTTTATAAATGCTTCTGTGATTCTGACTAGAATTTGGGGACCCTTTGGTAACCACTAGAAAGGGCAAATGTTTAACTATTAGAACTGGCAACTACATAGTCCTAGCTTTTTTAGCATTTGCAGTAAACCTGTATTTCTATGGTGCTTTATATAGTTTGGGAATCTAAATTAATTTAGATGTTACAAGATTTAACATAATGCAAACCAAAGTCTCATAAAACTGTAATGTGTTTCTTTATAATACTTTCTATATGTTTTCACAAGCTTATACCCCTTATTACTTGAAGGTTTCAATGTTTTTTAAATTACACCCTACATGTAGTTCTTTCCATAAAGTTTCTGTGATGAAAGTATTTAAGAAATCCACTACAAAAGTAGTAATTGCTATTTTCAAATTTTCCTTCTTAATTGAGTTTACATGTTATAAAAAATTTATTTATTATTGATCCAAAACAACTTAGGCATCACATGAATAATTGTAGGTCATCATGCCTTACCCAAACAGGCTTTGGTAACTACACACATTATTTGAAAACCAAAATCTTATGATTATCATAGAGCAAGAGGAAAAGAAATCTTGATCAATATGATAGGTCATTAAGATAAGCAATGAATGCAAATATACAAAATGTTCATTAATAACACACAATGTATAGGATATTCTGTAGCCTATACAGCAATGTCAGAAACAAATAATACACGACAACAATAGACAAGAAAATCTACAGTTCAAATAGATGAACTGTTTTGGTATATCATATTTGCTACCTTCGTTGTTAATGTAGATTTCTTCAACATATTTCATTTATTCTAGGTTTGTAAAGTTTTCAAATAGATGGTCAAGAAAGTCATTAAGTTACGTTCACTCTAAGTACCTATTATTTTGTGTCATAGCCCAGAGATAACAAATGATCTGCCCATGGAAGAAGATTGCTGTAAGATTTCACCCTTTGTATGAAAAGACAGCAGTTTTCTCTGAAAGTGCTTCAGATGATATTTTGCAGTCACAACCTCCCTTACTTTCTAATGGAAATGATCAGCCATGTGGCTTGCACTAATCCCCTGGAAAAGTATGACGTTGCATATACTGTGATATTTTCTCAGACTGGGACATATTTTAGAGAATTTGCAGGTTTTCAACTTATAGAGCTCTCCAGCAAAAGCAGTTGCCCTATGTATTATTTTGTGTTAGAAACAAATATTGTTTTACCTTGTGTTTACATTTGTATCCAGTCTCTTTCTTTGCACAGGTTTAGTTTCACAAATTCATAATTGCTTTGCAACACTTTCTGGTCATATCTCCCATTACGTAGCGGACCTACTTTATTTAATCTTGGTGAAAATCACACTGTTAAACTTAACTATTAAACATGCCTATGCAGCATATGATTAAGTCACTTTGACAAACATTTCATAAATCACAGCAGTAAAACAACTACATTTTAAACACAATAAAAAAATAATATTCATAATGTTTTATTCATTTAAATATATAACCTGAAAATTTACAAAAATTGTGCCTTACTTCTCTAAAACAAATGCTTTGATCTATACAACTAATAGTAGAGCCATCTAAAACTGGATCATCTTTTCTGAGGTTGAAAACTAGGTCTGACTGAAAACTTTCTTCAAATCTGACTTTTTGGGCTAGACTATAGAATGTCCACGATTCAAAATGAAATAATTTACAAAACGATTTTATTTCTCAAAAACATAAAACCACTAGTAAAAAACATCAATTTCTCTTTCATCGTGAAACTAAAATGGCCAATGTAAAAGTTTGTAAATGTAAAAGAACATCAAAATATGGTGGATAAATTAAAAACAGGTGAATCGGCTTTGGCAGAACATGTGGCAAATTCTACACATTATTGATTGGGATAATGTAAACAGAATTGAACAGGTAATGGAAAAAGATGAATTAAATATAAGATAATCCTTGGAATTTGTTAAAAACAAAATGAATATAAACAGAGATTTCGGCCCAGGAGCCACAGAAATAAACTTTTGGAAAATGTTGTAAATGGTGCCACTGTAAAAAACTTCCTAATTATACAAGAACATTAGGTTTATAAGAAACTTCATGTGTACTTCGTGGTTTATTCTGCTGAAGATGGTGGAATTATTTCCACCGAAACATGAAGAGTTTGTAAAGTTTTTTTTAACTTATATTTTTTAAACTTTACAAATAAATTATTGTGCAAGAAAAAAATGTTGATGTCTCATTTTATTAATTGTATTGAAAATATTTTGCACAAAAACTGTTTATTTTATGTACTGAATCTATTTTTTGCTATAGTTTGGTACAGATCAAAATAAATAATAAGCTTCGTACGTATTCACTAGACACAAAGGTGTAAGTCATGTTTGATCCTTATAACACTGTAGATAAACACATTTATTATAATACTATTATTTGAATGTAAAAAAAAAGATGACAATTTAATAAAACATTTTAGTGGAATTTTTAATTAAAATACAGTAATTACTACAGCTGTTATAAATATAAACCTTCCTCTACCATCACATCAAAGATCGCTCATTTCACACAAAACAGAAATGCCAGGCCTTATTTCAAAAGCCTAAACGAAAAGAAATACGTTACCACATTTTTACTTTACTATTGTGGTATTTTCAGACTTTCTTAAAGCAGTCAGTTAGGGCCTGCTAACTGCAAGTTCAAATGATACCATGCTACAAAATGTGACTGTTTATCTCTCCAATTTGTGTGTTGGTCAGGAAGAAAGAGTCAAATCACGAAAGGTACAGAAGAACAATATTTATTAATAACTAATAACACAAACACAAATAAAACATGAGCAAGTTTGTTTGTTGCAACTGGTTTAGATTGACGAGAAAGAAAGGGGGAAATGAAACCTTAGTGAGTCCTCTCTCATCAGTCTAGTTTGTGCACCCATCATAAAGTAGGTTACAACTACGTAAAACTACAATATGAAAATAAACTAAAGTAAAATGAATATTAAAAAACAAGAAATACTATGATATCAGTTAAACTAAAACAACGTTAAACCTTAAAAAATATCTATTAAAAGGTTAAGTTAAAAACCCTACCTAAATTTCTGAAGTCTAATAAAAGTTATGTTACAGACAGATCTCAGCAAAATATGTCGAACAGGGAAAAGCACGTTTTAGCACTAGAAAATATAATAACAACTTAAACCAGGTTTGTACACGTGACCACTTCTTAACATGACCTGTCCACTTGCGCAAAAGTGCTGGTTATCTGATAGGTTGACAGGAAAGACAGCTTTCTGTTCATGGACATCAAGAAAGATAGCTTTCTGTTCATTGGCTTCACGTGCTATCTTCCCTGCAAAAAATACTTTATTAACTGCCAATTAGCAGAAAAGGTCCTAGACAAAGCTAGCAAAAAGCAAAGTTAAGATTTGTTTATTTGAATGACTTTCCATGTCTAAACTGAATTGAAAGAAAGTACAGAAATTTTGAAATAACTTTCGTATTAATTAAGGGAGAATGACACTATTAGTAAATTAGGTCAAACTCTCAAAGAACTGGGTGTTGCAATAAATCTATTTTGGGGTTAGCTGTTCTAGATTATATGTTATTGTATGTAATTTATTATCTGTATATATGTTGATGCATTCTAAAGATATTCTTTGAACTTCTGGTGATATGAAACGATTCCTAATATTTTGGTCTCTGAATAGGCAATACAAAAGCATGATTCTTAACATGTTCACTGCCACCAGTAGTATTAATAATTCCTATCTTAGTGCCAAACAAAATTTTAATTTTTTGTTTAACTCAGGTGTCTAATATTTTTATGGGTAACTATACTATGTTTAATTAGCTCATTGAAGCCACTTGTAATATGTGACTCACCTGTATGTCACTCGGTTCATAACATAAAAGTCGGTTGTGACCCACCAGGTGGAGTACATACCAGTGAACATCTTAATTTTGCATCCTGTTTCAGTCAAGTTGGTTGAATAGTACAGTAAGATGTAGCATATTGTTTTTAAGCATTGCTAGACATTATTCACTAAACTTCCAACAAATAGGTAAAAAAAAGATAAATCAATTAAAAAATACAGGCCAATCAATTATTAATTAGAAATGTTATTAATCCAGCTGTTACAAACTTAACACATATAATGTAAGAATGAAATGTTGCTGTCTCAGCTGAGATCTAAAATTATGAGAAATGGTCTTGAGATGTAACATCACTATCACAGTTCTCAAACCTGACACCAAACTTGCAGTTTACAGTAAATAATTTTTTTTCTTTTTAGGAAAGCTATATTTTAAGTATTTACACAACATTTTTCTCTTTGTTCATCTGCTCCTATTTTGTGATATGAGTTTTATTATGTTAAAACGTGCATGTATTAAAAAAAGGATGTGGTGAAAGAAGATTTGGTAAGCCAGCCAACTGACAGTTCATTATTTGACAACTTTAAAATTTTGCCAACTATTATATTAATTCCGTTGACAAATACTGGACTGAATATCAGCATTTATCTCAAGGGTGTATTATTTAGAGCAAACCCACACTGGGTTATCTGCTGTGTCCACAGAGGAATACTGAACACTGGATTTTAACGTTGTAAGTCTGTAAACTTACCGTCGTCCCATTAGAGGACATTTATCTCAAGTATTAACATGAGGGATAGGTGTTATATTACTACTTTATATGTGCTAAAACACAACTTATATCATTCTCGTGATTATAAAAATCATTATTTACTATTTTGTTTTCCAATTCAAGTTTCTGCAACAGAAAAATCCTTCTTAATAAAAGAATATATATACAGTGCAAGTTACTAAAGTAGTTTGATTTTGCTACTTTGGAACTTATAATGTTCCATGTGAGTTATGAAATTTCTAGGTTCAAACAGATGTGTTAGAATATTTTGATTGATCAGATCTCTATGGAACTTTTATTTATTGGTGGAAATATTAAAATTATTATACAAATAATTTGTATTGCTACTATTGATTGAAAATTTTCCAGAATGGAAAATCTATTGGATACGCAGTAAAATACTATACTGTACAAATAATTTTATTGGAAAGTAAAATCAAAAACTCGGTGTTACTGTCAGTGAGACAGATAAATGAAGTATCTTATATCAGCTTTTAAACAGTGAAGTGTGAGTTTTGACCTAAGAATTTATTCAATACCTAATAAAATAAAGCCATGTTTGATCATAGAAAACTAGTCAAATACTTGTTACTACGTTAAACTTTTAATAAAGTTTTCTTCCTTACTCATTCAAGCCATCTTCAAACTTTATTAAACTTGTAAAAGTATCTGTTTAGAAGCTTATACATATTATCAAGATGGAAAATGTTCTGTACAGTTCAAAATGTGGCACATATAACCATAACGTAAAACACTAGTTAAACTTTTGTCCTACGTGCATGTCCTGTGACTGTGAAGAAAAGAATTCAAGAGAAGCACCCTTCCAAAGACAATATCAGTCATGCCTGTCATTAAAGCAGCAACTAGATCATTTTACAACATGCAGACAACATCTGTTAAGCCCGCCAGGAATTTATTGGGCTTAGAAAGCTAAAAAACAGGTTTCGATATCCGTAATGGGCAGAGTACATAAGATAGCCTGCTGTGTACTTTACAACAAACAAACATCTGTTGAACTTGATTGTGATCAAACAAGTATAATGAGTGAAAAATGTAGAAATGTTATTTTCACTTTAAGTAATTTGCCATAAACCAATATCAAGACCAAGCTATCCTTGCTGTAAGAAATTCCCTTATGTTCCAAAGTATATTATGGTTAGAATAATACTCTCAATGAGGGAACAGTCCATTTTGTAGCAACTAGTCAAAAGTACAAACAAATTATAACACACTTAAAATTTCATCACTGTTTCATAGCATCAATTTCAAATGTTATTACTGAGATGGGTGGCTACATTAAAGCCAATATGAGAGTAGCTTGAGAAATGTCAAATATTGCATGTACAAACTACAGTATTCATATAATGCAGCTTTAAATAGGTGACGTACATGATTTGAAAACATTCTCATTAGATCAGTACAAAGAAAAAGAAACTGTTTAACAACTTACATACAAACAAGTACCATCAGTCGTTCTGAGGCACTAACTACCCCAGCACTCCCTTTCATCAACACAAAGTAAACCTTTTGCAACTCAAAAGGCTTTGTATATTGTCTCAGAAGCCTTTAAAACCTATAAAAGGGTTCTATGCATTCTGGATGTAAAACTCAAAATTCGTCAAGCTTCTTTAGCCTGTGAAATAATCAAGTGAAAAGATGAAAATAAATACAGTTAAGTTGTCTGGTGCCAAGCAAGATTTTTCATCACATACGTAAACAAGCAGAAAAAGTCCCCTCAACAAAGTTGGGGAGAAACAGATAAGAGGGAATCCTCAATAGCTGCAGCACTTGAAATTCTTTTAAACAGGATTAGAGTAAATTAATCTATGAGACCTTTGTTTCCCTTTTTATTAGCTATATTTTTGTGCGCCAGCAATAACAAAATACCAAGCGTGGGTCACGCGTATACCCGATTCTATTCTATTACTCACCAGGATTTCAACCAGCCTACCCTCAAATTGAAATTCGTTTAGGCAGGATTAGAAAAAATGAATCTATGAGACCTCAGGCATGGTCAAGTGATCAATCAAATGGGTTTAACCTCCTGAGTCAAGATGACAGAGCTACGAGCTAAAAGTTTGTACTTGAAAAAACAAACAAACTCAAAGCCGTTCTATGAGCCGCTCATCCGGGGGGGAGGGGGGGATTTGTGGCCTTGGTCATTAACAAGTTCTTACACAGTTCAACTGCTTGTAAACACTATGTAAGATATCACCCCCCACTGTAGAATCTAGGGTTCTCTCTCGTGTACACAGTATAAAACCTATGCCCTCACTGCATTTTTGCCACCATGACCGACATCATTCTGTCTCTCTTGAACTGTGTGCTAACTGAAACAGTCAGAATGAGAAACTTTGTACTATAAAACGAGAAACCAACTTAAGATATCTATTACTGAGAGTTGGTGATTGTCTATCCCAATATCCAGCTGATAAAAATAGACCCATGGCCTTATATTTATTTGATAAATGTGTGGTTCTTGAAAATGATTACAAAAAAGGAAACAAAAATGAGGAACAGAAGGGCAAGCAAAAAGACAGTAAGAAACCAATCAAAATAAAGAATGAAATTTTTATGAGTCAAACAACCTAAGCCTTAGGGATTCCATTTGAATAACCTAAGACGCTGCTTTGCTTTCGATCTCTCTGTAGGCAATTCGTACTTTACGGCTTTATCAAACAATAGACGTGTTGAACTTAGTGTGTAAAAATTAATGGGCATATCAGAAAATCTAGACGTAAGAGATAAACATATTTGTACATTATTTTATTGAATCTGATGTTATATGTATTAAAAAAAGAACCTTCTAAATAACAGAATGAGATCTGATAGAAAAAAGCCATAGCAAGAAGACTAAAACATCTTCAAAAATTTTTACCAGTCAGATGTACAATCCATATTCAGAGCAATTTGCATGACTGCCAGTTTTAACAAACATACACTTTTTTAATACAACATTAGTTTTCATTGATATAATTGGGAAGATTAAAACAGTGATAATAGTTCTTTTGTTTGCTTACTTTAAACTTCTGCAAGCACTTTGTTGTCATGTTTCCTTATTCATGTAGCATTATGTATAAATAACATGTTCATTTAATTTGCGGTTATCTATGTATACATTTTGTAATCGATTACTTGACACATGTTCCTTTCATTTACTACCTTCGGAAATAATGTATCGCAGTCTGTAAAACTGATGAACAGTTGCCTATATCAGTCACTCACTGAAAAACATTTAATAATATGTAGAGCAGAAAGCATGCTAGTTTCATATAAAGTATGTGTAGAGTGGTATGTGAACTTGTTTTGTTTCTTGAATTTCATGCAAAGCTACACGAGAGCTATCTGCACAAGCTGTCCCTAATTTAGCAATGTAAGACTAGAGGGAAGGCAGCTAGTCATCACCACCCATCGCCAACTCTTGGGCTACTCTTTTACCAAGGAACAGTGGGATTGACCATCATTTTAATAATGCCCCCATGGTTGAAAGGGAAGCATGTTTGGTGGAAGAGGGATTCGAATTAACATCCCGCAGATTGCGAGTTGAGCTCCCTAACCACCTGGCCATGCCGGGCCGATATGTAAAGTAAATAGGAACAAAAGAATACGCTTAAGCTATCCAGGAGCAGGGGTACAGGATATAACTGATACAACCAGAGAGATAGTTAAGAGTGCTAGTAGCAACACAGTTTTTGTGGTATATAATGAGGCTAATGATGTGAGGAAAGATGGATCTGAAGAGCTTGTTGACAATGTAAAACACTGATAAGGGTATTTAAGGAAAAAGGTCGTAGCTTGATTTTGTCAGGGATATTGCCAAGAATATATTGTGGAAATGAGATACTAAGTAGATCACTCGGATTGAATGCCAGACTTAGATCAATATGTATGGATGAGCAAATAGACTGGCTGGATCTGTGGGATAATTTTCATGGCAAAGTTCATCTTTTTGGAATAGATGGCTTACTCTTATATAAGGAAGGGGCTAGCATGTTAGCAAAGTCTATAGACTCAGCTCTGGTGTAGATTTAACCTAGGGCTATACAGAGGTGAGGGCTATGATATCAGTAAAATAGGAAATATAATTGTTACAAAAACATGTACAAGAGGCATAAAACATGAATATAGTGTTACATATCTGGTCGTTTGTTAAATTCCAGTATAAATTCTTTCCAAGGAGCTTCAGCGATACGAGTCCTTTCTTAATTAAAACTAGTTTATTCTTTCTTGATACAACTTTGTAATACATACAATTTCCACAGTCACTTGAAACTTATAACACACGCTATAACTCACAGCGGTTCACACACTTTATTTACAAGTGCCTAATGCTCACTTGACTCAGTTATATCTTGTTTCAATCTATCTCCGGCTTATATACTAAAAAAAGAGGACGTCTAGCAAACACTCGGACTGTCGCTGGGTTCCCTGATAATCGAGAAACTCCAGCTCGCATGCTCCTAGCATCGCGTGACTTCCGCTGTTTTAACACTGCCCCTTCCTTAGTATTGTTCGTCCCGAACAATAGCCACTTACATTACATCAATAGATAATTAACAATAACTTAATTAAATGTACAGAATTACAAACACAAAATTACAATTCAACAAAGTCTCTTAATTTTACGGGACGTATCTTCTTCCGTACTGGTCTCCGTCTCGTTGGCTTCTGCTTCACGTGGGGTTCATCTGCTTCATCAGGAAATGTCCTATCGTCGGTAACAGTCACATCAGTGGTAGTAACTTCATCAAGAACTTCACCGTTTCCCTTCTCAAAACTGAGTAGAGTTTCTTCTTCGACGGTGACTACTTCAGGTGGCACGTCTTCAGCAGTGTCATTTGTTCCACTGTTCACTTCGTTCCAACTGAAATGTCCTGGACAGTGATAACACCAAAGCCTGTTGGCATGCACCACTTTTGGCTTACCTCGCCGACCACATTTTATCCGGAAAGTCACGTCTGAGAGACAATCCACTATGTCATATGGGCCTTCCCATGGAGAAGACAACTTAGGAGACTTCCCTTTGGTCTTCCTGGGACTATACAACCACACCTTGTCTCCTGGTACAAAGCTGACTTCAGTAGATCTTTTACCACAACATAGCTTCATCGAATCAGCAGTCATTTTCAAGTTGGAATGCATTTGATGATGAATATCATCCATCCTTTCAGATAACACTTTTCTGGCAACTCTTCGTAAAGTGGGCGTCCTGTTATCAGATCCACTGGCAACCGAAGTTCCCGACTAAACATCAGCTTTGCTGGAGTGTATCCAGTGGCTTCATGCTCTGCTGTTCTATAGGCCATCAACAGTGAAGGGAGTAAGACATCCTAGTCATCTTGGCGGCTATTACAAAACTTTGCCAATTCCTGTCCCGGTGTCCAGTTGTACTTTTCTACCATCCCATCGGACTATGGGTGAAGTGGCACTGTCCTGGTCTTTTGTATGCCAAACAACTTGCAGCATTCATAGAACACAGCTGATTCAAAGTTACAGCCTTGATCTGAATGCAGTACGTATGGCATATCAAACCTGAAGAAGAAATCACTAATAGCTGAAGCTACAGTTGAAGCTTCCTGATTTGGTATTGCAAATGCTTCAGACCACTTCGTGAAATAATCCATCACCACACAAATGTACTTGTTTCCAGCACGAGTTTGGGGCAGAGGACCAGCAATGTCAACAGCTACTCTTTCCTTTGGTGCACCAACTTGATATAACTTCATTGGAGCATGTTCCTTATGCTTGGGTCCCCTTTTAGCACAACATGTACTGCATGTTCTGCACCATTCTTCCACATCTTGTCTCATACCTATCCAGTAAAATCTGTGTCGTAGGTGACTCAATGTTTTCTTAACCCCGAGATGTCCTCCTGTTACGGTATCATGGGATTGATGCAACACAACTTCCCGTAACTTCCTTGGTATAACCGTTTGCCAGGTCGTCACTTTCCCATCTGCAGTTTCCCATCTCCAGAGAAGAATACCATCTTCAAGTTTTAACTGGTCCCATTGTGCCCAATAGTGCTTTGTCACAGGGCTTAGACTAGACACCTTCTCCCAAGCAGGGCGCAAAACGCTTGCTTTTAGGAAATCAATCATTGGCTTCAAATCCTGGTCTTTCTCCTGTTCTGCCTTGATATCTATATTTGGTTCCACTTCACCATCATCACCTCAGTCGGCTTGTCTTTAGCTTGATTGCACCTAATTAGTTCAACCTCTCTTTTAACAGTTATCGGAACTTG
>NW_013670819.1:36991-38475 GCF_000517525.1 Limulus polyphemus | reverse complement strand
GAGTTGAAAACCACCTGGCTCCACTTAGGGCATCAAGAGTATCATCAATTCTCGGCAGTGGGTACGAGTCTTTTTCGGTTATACTGTTAAGAGCTCTGAAGTCCATACAGCAACGTTGGGTCCCATCCTTCTTCTGGACTAACACGACGGGAGCTGACCAGGGACTATCTGATTTTTCGACTATTCCTTCCTTAATTAGGCTATCCATGACCTTCTCCATCTCTTGTTGCTTTGCCAGAGCTATTTTCCTTGGAGGAATCTTTACTGGACGGTGATTGCCTGTGTTTATTCTGTGCTCTACAAGGTCTGTGCAGCCGAGGTCATGATCTCCTTTTGAAAAGACATTTGCATAATTTCTCAGCAGTTCTCTAACCTGAAGAGCCTGTGATGATGACAAGTGGACTATGCTCTTCCTATAGAGGTCAGTTAAATGTTCTGGGAGTGGATGTCCTTTCTTTATGGTTGTATTTCTTCCCTTAACATTGACTGGCACACACCCAACAATGCCCCTTCCTTAAGTGTCTGCTCGCATTTAGAGAAATTAGCCACTGTTATGGGTACTACTTCACGACCTGCCACAAGTGACCTTCCAATCTTCACATCCGCTGGCCTGGATGGGTCTTCCACTGCTTCCACAAGCATCAGGCTTTCTTGGGGATGTTCTTTCATTCTACCCCAAATTATCATCTCTGACATAGGGGGTATTGTAGTTGACTTAAGTACTGTGACATGCAAATCAACAGATGAAGTAACACTTACCAGAATTTGGCCTTTGTTGTTCCCAAACATCACTTTATTGAAGTTAACTACACACTTCCTCGGTAGTAAGTAGTCCAACCCGAATATGCATTGGTCTTCAATGTAAGCCAAGTATACTCTGTGTCTGTCCTTCATGCCCATGAGCTCAATAGTTACCCACACTGGTCCCTACAACCTTGCAAAATGTCCTGTCGCACCACAAAGCATCTGTATGGCTTCTGGTACTCCTTTGTGATCTCGCACCTTGATACTCACAAGGGTTTGCTGAGATGCAGAATCTATGACAAAGCCATCCAGCTTTCCTGTCATATACACACTATGTGTACTAGCCATTTTACACTTAGCTGTTGGGACTGGGGGTTGGTGGGCATCCCTCAGCCCCAACCACTACTGGTTTCCTGAAGATGACTTATTGGTAGTATTCTTCTTACACTGGCTTCTCATATGTCCTTTCTCTCCACAGTCCTAACAACCTTTCTGGGTAGCAGCCTTTCCTGCCGTGGTATCTTCCCTGTGTTGAAGTTTCTCGCATTGAGCTTTCTTGTGCCCAGGTTTGTTACAGTGCCAGCAAAGTCCCTCAAATCTCTCTGAAAGCTGACCTTTTCTGGCCTTGAATCTTGATGACTGTACCAACCTTGGTACCTCTGTGCTGGACTTAATATAGGATTCAAATTCAAGAGCTCTGGCAATTGCATCCTGCATAGTAGAGGGGTGTGCTTGTTTCA
>NW_013670819.1:33972-36047 GCF_000517525.1 Limulus polyphemus | reverse complement strand
GTCATTTTATCAAAATTAATTACAAACTTCCTAATATGTACAATCCTAATATGCATTCGTCTTCAATGTCAGCAAAGTATACTTTCTGTCTGTCCTTTATGCCCACAAGCTCAATAGTTAATTTCCAGTCACGCTATAACAAACGCTATAATTCACAACGAACGACTCACGTGCTCGACTCAATTGTCAATCTCTCTCTGTCTGCGGTTCAGTTACATTACACTGTTGCCGTCAGTTCTTACCGGTCTTATATATATGCAAGAACACCTCATATCTAGTAACCTCTCGAGGCTTCATGAACCTTCGTGAATATGACGTGTTACTAGAGTCACGTGACCCCCACTGTCGTAACAATACTGAAAGCTGCAATGCATGTAACCTCTATTTCAATAATTGGACAGCGAATGGGTTAGAGCCGCAGGTTGCCGACCCCCTGCCTCAGTAAAATACGGGGTCTAAAATATGATTTCTAGCAGTTAAAAAGGGGATAATGCATGAACATGTTCATAATTTAGCACCAAATATATTTCATGCTTTACCATTAACTTTAAAAAATTAGAATAATATAATTAAATTTAAAGTACTAGTGAGAAAGTTTTTGATTATCTGTGAAAATAAAGTTTATTTGAGATAATGAAATGACTTATTATTACATTCTAAGCTAACTTCGGAATAAAATAAATAACTCATTTTACATTTTAATCGTCCAAATACATATAATGAATGTTACTAATTGATCATATTAACCCGGACATGCAATATTAAAACTTGGGTTAATTATAACCTAATTATTAATAATGGCAGTAATAATTATGAAAAGTTACACTAAATTCCATTGTAATTTATATATTATTATCTTAGTTTATTAAAAATGAAATAGAAAAAAATTTTCAAATATATATATATATTTTTTTTCTTTTATGATAAACGTTCTTTTATAGCTCTGGCAACTTAGGATTAAATCACTCACATTAAGAATGAGACATATGGGTCTACAAAAAGTAGAGGATGTAGTCATTTTTGGAATGGAAAAGCTAACCCTGATTCAAGAAGACAGTACCAATATCATATTTTACCTTATGCTCTGAAAATATGGACGATCGTTGAATTTTTATCTTCAATAAAACATATGATAAATCTTTAGCACACAACATAATGAAACATTCAGCTAACATATAAAATACGCTACCTTTTGATCCTCGCTTTAATATTAAAATTTATAATTAACTGTAAACAACTGCGACCTATTACAAATACTAACACTGTAGTTAAACGTTTTTGAAAACTAAAGTGTTCACACACAGACACGCCTAAACGTTCCATTTATTTTCAGTCTGTGGTGACACGACAATTTTAGTTAAGCATCTCACCTGATGATGTCGATGATGATGATGAGTCTGTTCTCTTACTAAGATGTGATGCGGCCTATGTATTCGGGAGACTGCTACATCAACGGGAATGTGGCTTATGAATTGTGTCATTTCTTAAAATGGGTGTATTCCGCAAGTCTTGACGTTATCTAAATATTGGACGCCATTTGCGGTGACTTTCCACTTTTATATGTTACTTGTCTCACGAATTCGCTCAGAGTCGCTTAGAATTGTCATACAAAGTGAAATTCAGACCTTCTTTTTACTCTGAATTCTGAAACAACAGATTTTCGGCTTAGCTTTCGCACTAACTGTTAACAATAGACATGTCACCCTCTCGGCGGAAATTCGCTGCTGTGCACGCCAACAGAATATCCGACATGAATGCTTTAATACTCAAATAAGAGTACATGGCTTTTCCTTCCCTTCACATCCACAAACTCCCAGACAGATGCGTTACCATGACAACACGATGTGGAACAAGGCACATATCGTAAAACAAAATGGACGTACGTTTACACCACCAACGATTCAGTTCTTTGAAAGTCAAAATAACTAATTGTGTGTGTGTGTGTGTGTGTGTGTGTGTGTCTATCTCTCTCTCTCTCTCTTTTTTTTCTTCTCTTTCTTTCTATCTATATATTATATATATATATATATATATACTATATATATAGTACTACTATACTACTATATATACTATAT
>NW_013670819.1:24848-33692 GCF_000517525.1 Limulus polyphemus | reverse complement strand
AAATAGATTTAAAACATGACAACACTTTGGCATAATTAACATTGCGTAACCAGTTGTAATTGAAAATAACTACAACACTATATATATATATATATATACACACACACACACAAACACTAATAAAAGATTTGTACTTCGCCAAGATAAAAGAAATTAAACCAATTATAGAAATAAAAGGTATAATTTGTTTGCTGTGAATAACAGCATAACACCCTAAAATGATAGTGCAAAACCAGGGTGCTTGCAAGTGACACACACTATCCATGACCAGTTATGGGCATGGTAATTGCCTCTTATTAATATCAATACAATTAGAGCCTGTCTCCTCCCTCTATTCAAAATGATTATGACACCCCCACACATAATTATTACAAAAACAAACTCCACCCACTTTTAAGTTGTTAAGTACTATATTTCTCTAACTAGTAGGATGGTTTAGTGCAATTACACATAATAGCACCAAACTTTGCATGATGCTAATTGGGTAATGCTTACTGATATTAATCTAGGGACTCTCTCATAGAAATATCTTTTGTACAGAGCACAAAATTCAATATTACTGCTGCTAACCAAGTTTTGCTTATTTACTAATAATTGAGGTCAGAATGTGGATGATATAATTTTCAAATTAAGGTTTCCAGTAAAACTTGACATGAATTTGGTCAATGAGTGTAACTATAATAACAATAATAACTATTATTTTGATGGTTAAATGTGTATTATAAGCTAGGGTAAAGAAAATAATAGTAGCTCAGGATGGTTTTATTAAAAAGTAGTGTAGTTTACTTCAGATGTGAAATTTGGGGTTACAAAAATACTTTTTTGTGTGTGAGTTGCTTAATTAGTCGGTGTTAGTGGCATATAGTTGAAAAAAAATTAAAATGAGCTGAAGTCAATGAGCAGTTTTTCAGAAGGTTACAACAGAGTCTCTCAATAGCACCAGCTACAGGTGATTCCAAATCAGATGCATATATATATAGTTTTACTGGGAAATGTGACAGAGTTTAAGGCCATCAATACACTTCTAATAAAATACTCTTTTGTAAGTACAAGAAAGCTGAAAATATTGAAAGCCATTGTTCCTCATGACACAAATTATGCCATTTAAAACTTAACAGACATAAATTGTTAAGAGAAAATAAAAAAAGATAAAATAACAATGAAGATCAACCACATAAAAAAAGGTCTAGGATAAGCCAAACACCAAATGTGCAGAATTGCATCTTCAGTGACAAAGGGATAAAAGAGTGTGTTTGGCAGGTTTTTAACTTTTGATGTTGATAAAAATGTACTAAAATTATAACAGAACTTCAAAAACCTTAAGTTCAGGCAAGAATAGCTAAGGGAAATCTAATTGCATTGAAGCTAATTAGAATCTGGATTGCTACATAAAACTGTGAACAGAGTACTGTTCTTGCAGCAAAAAACAAAGAAGGATGTCTGAAGATTTAAGAGAAAATGAATGACTCCAGAGCATGAACTCAAAATAATACATTGAGAAATGTTTGAATTCTAGACAACTTCAAACTCTCTGATTTGTATTATATCTATGTCCACTTGCACACATTTCCAACCGAACCAACACCTGATCCACCATGAACTAACACCCAGCAGATGGTAGGAAGGTGGAAAGCCCCAGTGGGATGACATCTCCAGTCCAAAACCAGGCAGCATTGGGTATATTTCTTCCAGTGTGTTGTAGGAGGAGGATACCTGACCATACATAAGTGGGAATACGTGTGCTGTGTCCAACTACAACCAACACAAGATCCACCAAAAAGCGATGGTAGGAAGCGTAACTGCAAATCTAGAGTGCATTTCCAGTCCAAAACCTGGTGACATTGAGCATTTTTCATCCAGTCCAGGGCAAGAGGAGGGATACCAACCAGAACACATGTAAGGACTTACTTAGATGGACTATCTCCAAACAACACCTCACCCCCATGAACAGCATGTGGAGGATGGTAGGTAGGGAGATGAGGGGCAAACTGCAATATATTGTCGTGACATATATATATTAATATAGTGTAGTGCTACAACCAAAACCTAGCAATATCTGAAATTGTACATCATCTACACCCACAGAATGCCACCACCATACTCTCAACTGAGTAGTATGATGTACCACTCAGGAGGACAGGCCTCAATGATCAACCACCCCAATGGCTAGGAACTGGTAAGTGGCAAGGACTCTCATATTCTACCAGAAGAAAGGAAGGAAAAATATGTTGGAGAGTCCAGAGGACTGCATCACCAGAGACTGTGCAATGGGTGACTGCGGAACCCTATTTTGAAAAGCAGAGCTACCACATTGATGGAGTCACTCAACCAACACCTGGTGTCATCTGGAATTGTACATCAGGTATGTGGCAGGAAGAGTCTCAATGTCACAGAGCATCAGAAATGGACAGCAATCCTGGTCTTCTTTACTCATGATTGTCCAGGAGTGTACAGTCTAGGATGAACATATTTATGAAGCAAAAGACCACATATTACTCACCAGTCATTATGACACCACTGTGTGTAAGATGACTGGAGGTAAACGAAAGTCTAATGAGTAAGAAACGACTACATGATATAGATAATGTGAAAGGTATGAGGTGTAGTTCACCTACCGGCCACAGCAATGACCTCTAAATAAAAATGGAAATGGGCAGCTAGGGACATGGTGAGATAACGGATGTGATGAGAAGATACCTTAAAAGGGTGACACTCTTACTTAATGAACTGGCAAATTCAACATGTAAGGGTAATGTGAGAGAGATCCCAGGACATGGAAGGATTCCATGAAATAAACAAATGGTTACAGGAACCACATAAGGGAGCAGGGTGAGTGAGAAACCATCGGAGGGACCGGATTGTACACAGAAGGCAGACAGGATCAGAATGGTCATAAATGAGGGAAATGGAGGATACAGAAATGGGAGAAAAAGTGGAAATACCCTCCATAGGAGCAGAAGTTGCAAACAAAAATGAACTGTCAAGGAAGAGGAGAACATAGGAACTGTAGAACATCACATGATGAGCATCAATTGCAAAGATCTCAGATCACTGCTGGCCACAAGCCAAAAATATGAGAAATTGGGAAACTTAAGGAAAGGAGATACAGGAAACATGAAGACAAAGGCTTAAACAGAGGATGACTGAGAGCATGAAGGACAATATGGAGATTCCAATCTGGGAGAGACACACGGCATGGAGGATGGGAAAGGGAAAACGAATGAAAGAACAAAGACAACATGGAAAATTGGAAGACAGGGCAAACTCTTTAAATCTGAAAGTACAAGATAATGCAGCTCAATAACCAGAAATTGAGGAAATTGACAGTCCCTTATCAAAAAACCAAGTGCAAAATGCAGTCAGCTATGGTAGGGAAGATTGTGAAGGATGATATCCTTGGTGGAATGACCAGCAGCAAAAAGTATACCATTTATTATGATAAATCAACAAAGAAGAAGGACATACAGGATGGCCAATCAATGAGGCAACATAACAGGAAATCTGGACTGTCTGGTGAGGGACCAGATGACATGAAGCTGGATGGTGGAAATGGACAAATGATGCATGCCTGATTGAGGTAGATGGAGCATGAGAGAAAATGACAAAGGAAGGGGAAATGACACTAAAAGCCTGCACAGAAGTGGAAACAACATTTGAAGCAGTAAAAATAGAGTCACTAGGAACACAAGGCATGGAGTGGTCTGAAACATTGAAGAGACTGGGAATAAGATGAATAGGAGGATATGCATACAGGTAATATCTATTCCAGTATTGACTGAGAGCATCTACAGCTTCAACCAAAGGAGGAGGAACAGGAAACTAAAAATGGAGAAGTTGTGCATTGAAATGTGTGGCAAGAACATCCACATCCAGAATAACCCAATGAGCATACATTCCCCAAAACACTTTAGGAGCATCTATTCAAAAGTAAAAACACTATAATTTTAAACAAATAACCAAACATCAAGATAACTTTATTAAGCCTTAAGCAATCTCCACTCATGTGACTTCTTTATTTCATACTGTGTGTGTGTGTGTATGTGTATTTTATATATACACACACACATGTATATTCCTGTGTCTAGGTAAACTACTTGTACGTGATGATGACAAAACCTACTACAAGCATTGAACATTTGTTACTGTGTTAAACTTTTAATAAAACTTTCTTTGTTACCCATTCAACCCATCTCTAAACTGAATATACTTACTTTCTTTCGAGTTATCTGATGTCTTATCACTGAAGAACATTTCTGTAGCTTTCAAACACACACATATTTTAACAGAAATACTTTCACAATTCACAAATGAAAAGAAACTGAAAGGGCCCCTTAAAGAGAGTTCCACTATAATAATAGAGTATTTGAGATTAAACAATGTTCTCCATATAGTCTAAAGGTAACTTAAATAAGTAAAACAAAATTTAAATA
Source organism: Limulus polyphemus (assembly GCF_000517525.1). Lineage (NCBI taxonomy): Eukaryota > Metazoa > Arthropoda > Merostomata > Xiphosura > Limulidae > Limulus > Limulus polyphemus. The sequence continues at coordinate 29,262 of NW_013670819.1, read as the reverse complement.
TTGTTAATATAGTTTGTAAATGATTAACTCACTAAAGTTATAATCCAACAATTTTAAAGATTGTATCTTTCAGTTTATTCTTTACTTTCTTTAGTTCTGTTTAATCTGAAATTACTTTTCATTCAATTTAGTTTGTAATGTGTTTAGTTCTATTTAACTTTTGGTTTATCCTGCCTTAATTTGAATGTGTGACTGCTCAAAATTCACTTCTTAGATGATAAAGTAAAACCAAACAGATGAAATGGGCATCAGATTTCAAACGGGATAAGGAAAACTGAAGGATGGTGCTCTTAACCATTGAATCTAAGTTTCTTTAGCAACAAGCAATGGTAGTGTGTTCGATAACAAAATAACATAGTATATTTACATCTATAATAAGGCATATTAGGGGAACTAATGCCCATATGGACTGCACTTCAAACACTGCCTTGTAGATCTAAACAAAATTGATGGCACACTGATCTCTGTTGATACAAACAAATTATCATCCATCATGTCATTCCACCAAGAACAAGATTAGTTTCCTGTCCCACATAAAGTCCCAAAATGAACATTCCTGAAGCATATATTAAAGCAAATGGTCCATATACAAAATACTAGTGCATCATGCTACTTTTTTACTTCTTTTGCATTTTCAATAATGATGCTTTTTAACAAATAAGAAATTCACCATGCAGTGTGTGTGTGTGTGTGTGTGTGAAAATTCCATTGGACATAATCAAAAGAAATAATAACTTTGCAGCTTAGAATTAAATGGTTATACTTCTTTCTCAATTTTATAGGAAATTACAAATGTTTACAAAGTATTGCATAAAGACTTAATTAAATGAAAGTTTAGAGATGGCTTGAATGGGTAATGAAGAAAACTATTAGAAATGTACAACATTTTGAAAAAACTTATGTCATCATCAGACACATTTATATTTATATGATGTTATCATATTGAACAAATTAGAAGGATATATAAAAGAAACTCTACAGTTACAAATGATGAGCCTCAAAATGGATTTAACTTATATATGTCTGTTAGTGGTAGTATATATTTTTGAGGTCATGTATATAAAACACTAGACTTTTTTATCAATCAATTCATGAAAACAAGTTGTTTGCTTTGTACCTCTTTTCTTGGAGACACATAATTAGAATTTGAAAGTTTTTCTACAGTCCCAATTGAAATACAAGAAGAAATAAGATAAAACAACTGTGATGAACTACTAGCACACAGAATGCACTATAACAAAGAATGCATGTTAAGGTTTTCTCCTAGAGCAAGAAAGAAAATATGACATCATGTGGATAATACAGAGCTTGAATTAGTTCTTGTTTGTATTGCAAATGTGTATAAAAGTGTCACCTGAATTGATGAACAAGTGCCATCTAAAATCATATGAAAGCTTCTTTTGGTAATGACTTGACTGTTCACCAGGCTGAGCTGAAGAAGTCATACAGCTCAAAATGGCAGTTTTACAGAGTCGTATTATGAACAAATATGCAGAACAGAACAATTCAAACCCTCAAAACAGCCTGAAATAAACATATAATAAAAATCACAGAAACAGTTTGATAGTACACAAACTTTTAACTATGTAAAAAATTATAATTACTTTGCCATGGAGTACATAATTCTAACCTGACAATAAAGGTACCAAACCTGGGCAAAATAGTCATTTAAGTTACAAAGAGAGATGAATGTCATTTTAAATTCTGTCTATTATGGGTTTTCAACCAGAAATATGTTCAAACTGCAAGTATATCTATAGAGTTCTGACAATATAAGATTGCTAAATGAATTTTTCCATGCAAACAAAAAAAGATACATGAAATATTATACAAATTATTGGACACAGTAGAAATTCTCATTTCTGTTTTATATGTTGAAATTAAAATTATTTGTTTTTTAAAAAGCAGATTGCAATATCCCTTTTTTACTTAATATTGTTCAGAACAAGTAATCCTTTTTTTTTAGTTACAACCAGAAATGGGGTATTTGTATTCAAATTCAATGGCATAGTATTTATTTTTGCTGAATGATTTAGTGCAGTGTTTCCCAGAGTGTGGTCCTCAACCTGGCACCAGTCCATGAAAAAAAGGCCAGTCCACAGAAAACTAAATTAATTTTAACCCATTCACTACAAACTGCCATTTTTTAATTTTCTCCAAGCCCTTGTATATTAAAGAAAAATGTAATTAAACTAGTTAATATAAATATATTCTAATAAAAGTAATATTTTCAACTACATTATAATTCAAATTTTCATTTCATCTAAGTTGGATTTCTCAGTACTTCAATTAAGCTAATATAACAGGAAGCAAAAGTGAAAGTTTGTACTTAAGGTTTTGAAACTATAGAATTCACAAGTTGACAGCTGCCTTTCTACCTTCAGTCCCTGAGGACTTAAGGTGTTCTCACTTGGCGCAATTTAGAGAACCTAAGTTTAAGTTTTACAGTGTTGATAACCTTTAGATTCTTGTGAAATGCAGTAAACTTAAACCACATGTTAATTAGACACGTCCCCCTGCCAAGTCCAAGCCGATCTTCCCCTGTCTGCAGGTAAGATCAAAGAAGACATTTTGTCTCAAATAAAAGGACCATTTGTTCATTCAAGTTAACCGATACTTCGACACCAAAGTTTTAGGAATTCTATTCAAAATGTGCTTAAATTGCTTACTCTATTAATGAAAATTGACAGGCATGCGAGACCTGAGTCTTATGTCTGGTAGTTCCAGGTGGCCACAGACAAGTTGCTTGTGGTCGGTGCTAAAAGCGTCAGTTTGTTCTGAGAAGAGATAGAATTGTTTGTGACTTAACTTGTACTAACTAAAAAATTTCTAAATTGTTCATTTTTAAGAAAACTCCTCTTCAATATGGATAAATGGCTGAAGAAACATGCATCACACAAGAAAACTTCAAGTGATGTGCAAATGCAGCCTAGTTCTAGTGAAACTGAAGTTAGAGAAAATAATAGGCCTAATTATAAATGTTCAAGTAATGTGCAGCTTGGTAACAAAGAAAAGAAAACAAAGACCTCTTGGACTCAACAGTATTGTGATGGATATTTGAAGTATGGTGGTAGCAATAATGACTTGCCACTATGTCTTCTTTGTTGTTCAACGTTATCAAATGAGAGCACGAAACAATCGAAACTGAAATGCCTCTTGGATACCAGACATCCAGAATACTTGAGTAAGCCAATAGATTTTTTCATAAATAAGAAAAATTAAAGTTTTTTTCAAACAAATAATTTCACACATTTTTTTCCACAAGATCTTCCAACGAAGACTTGGTTATGGCCTCATATGAAATTTCAAAACTAAGAGACAGGTTATCCACATACTACTGGCAAAACGTTAATACTTCTTGCAGTAAAAAAATAATTACATCTCGTGTTTAGAAAAAAAACAAGAAAATCAGTTGAATTTAATGTTCCTATCTAATAATACAGTGAAGCATAGAATTGTGGATATGGTGAAAAATATTGAAGAAACTCTTATACATCGAGTCACTGTAGTCAGTTTTTTTCATTACAAGTTAATGAAAGCACAGACACAGCAGATGATGCCAATTTAATGTGCTTTGTAAGATGTGATTATAAAGACACAATTCATGAAGATTTATTGTTTTGTAAACCACTGCCAACCAGAACAATAGTATGAAATTTTTAACTTAATCAATAATTTTATAATTCAGAGTGGTATTTAATGGATAAAATGTGTTTGATTGAGTACCGATGGTGCTCGCTCAATGGCAGGTTCCTATACACAAGTTTTCCAGAGGATCCAAGCAGTGGCACCTGACTGTGAATGGGTGCATTGTAGCATTCACAGAGAGGCATTAGCTGTGAAAAAAATGCCCTTACTTTTGCATTCAACTATGCAAGAATTTATTAAATTCATAAACTATATAAAATCTTGTTTGTTGAAGTCCAGAATCTTTACTGCTTTGTGCAAAGAATTAGGAAGTGAACACGAGCATTCTCCTATTACACTGTGAAGTTTGGTGGTTATCAAAAGTAAATATCTTAAAACGACTCATCGAAATGAAGATTGAAGTTATCTTATTTTTGAAACAACATCCCCCATCAGCAAAAGATTCAATATTTGAATTTAGAGACAGGTTTCATAATTTGCATCGGTTAATTAAGGTGGCCTATTTATGTGACATTTTTGGCTTCTTAAGTGCATTAAATCTAAATTTACAAGGTGCTAACATAAATATTTTTAAAGTCCAGGAAAAGATAGAAGCAGCTATAAAAAAAGTACCTTGTGGGTATATCAAGTTTAGAAGAGAAATTATAGGTCTATTTCTACTTTAACAGAATTACAAAACCAAGATGAAGAAAATAATATTCCAGATGAGATTTCCTCATCAATCAAAGCATCTTTTTGGGCTAAAATCATGCTTGAAGGAACATTT
>NW_013670819.1:0-24016 GCF_000517525.1 Limulus polyphemus | reverse complement strand
ATATTCAAGAATGGTTTTAAAATTACACTGCTAAGCCTAATAATCGTGTTGAATACTGAATTTTTAATGTTGTCAATAACTAGTCACAATTCATGATTTTCAAATCATCCATATCTTCAAGTTTCTATGCATTTCCTTCTTGGAAGTCTACAGGAATTCTCTATTATTATTTCCGCAGCAATACACACATATTGGCTTCTATTAAATTACTTTTAATGGTTTATATTTTTCATACACGGATCACTGGAAATACCCGATACTTGCCACCCCCAGAGTAGATTGTTTCATCTCTCACAGTGTAACGTTTTATTTTTTTTAGTGGTTTAGTTTCTATAAATCTTTTACACTATAGTTTTGAAGATTTAGTATGTGCGACTTCTATCGTCAGTACGATTGCGACATCTAATACACCATAAAGTAGTCTAAAATACGTATAAACATAAACTACCTTAAGTATATAAATACGATCCCTATTTTCTATCAGATCAAGTAAGATAATTGTAAAGTATCGCAAGGAAGATGTTAAGCGACTTAATTTCAGTCCTTCCCCGAAAACATAGGTTATAAACTAATTGGTAACATTTATCTGTGATTAATTAATTAATAACACTTAAGTGATTGTACTAACCACGACAACGATAGTTTTAACTTACAACATACAGAAACGCACAGTGTCGCCATCGTACGAGACATTCAAAAATTGTCTTAGAATTGTTATTGCTGCCAGTTCATCGAAAGACGTTGTTGTTTTAATAGTACTTATGTTTTATACAAATGTAATCTTGCAGTTATTGTGACGACACTTAGGTGTATCCTTATACCCCATACTAGAAATTTAATTCAGGAACCAAAAATAAAATACGAAAAATAATCTTCTATTTTATGAAATTTGTTGTACAAGTCACTAGTTTCATCGGACCAAGTAACCAAGCCGTAAATATTAGTAAAATTCTTAGAACCTAGGGGTGAAAAGGATAATGGCTAACACTACGTGTCAACTATATGTATTATAAACATTGCTGACGAGGCCATCTGTCCAATTTCAGAAGACAACCCAATATTTTAAAAGATTATGTTCAAAACTAACCTTCAACTGTTCAAAACTGCGTTTTTCTCTTTAAGCACTAAGCTACACAATGGGCTATGAAGATAGCTTTTATATACGGAAACATCTGTTAGCTAGAGTTCTTGCACAGATCTTAAAATATAACGTTCACAAATGGAAACATCGGCTCAAGTAGATACGTAGATCTTGAAAGTCGAGTTGTTCAAAACTTGATAACTGGACCAATTGTTGATTGAGATGTTGCAAAAGAAATATCTGCTGAAGCTTTTTGCCAGACACTATTCATAGCAGAAGCGCCTGGAAAATGATCTATAGGAAATAGTACAACTTATAAAATGAGTCAAATCAATGTAGGCCAGTAAGGCAATCACTGATTGGCATGTCCTTTAGCCAATCAGGAAATGTCACAGACCTACTGAAGGATGTATAGATTGCATAGAAATTCTTTTTGGCAGCAAAGGACAGGTTTATGTGTTTAATAAAGGTGGCTTCCAAAATATAGAGATGAAAGGTCTATCTGTGTAGTTGTAAAATTACTATTAATTCTCGTATTTATAAATGAAAGATCGTCAAACCAAAAGCTGTATATTAATCTTTTAATTTATTTTTAATAAAGCCGATTTCAATTACTGACTTGCCATCAGTCTAAATATTTTGAGTCAGCATTTAGTTACTTGGGGACTTTTTTGTTTTGAGAAGTTAAACTAACAAGTTTTATCTTAGACTCAAATGTTTAGAAAGTTTGTTTGAATTTCGCGCAAAGCTACACGAGGGATATCTGCGCTCGTCGTCTCTAATTTAGCAGTGTAAGACTAGAGGGACTAGAAATCATCACCACCAACCGCCAACTCTTTTATCAATGACCGCCACATTATAACGTCCCCATGGTTGAAAGGGCAAACATGTTTGGTGGGACGGGGATTAGAACCCGCCATCCTCGGATTTCGAATCTAGCACCCTAACCACCTGGCCTAAAAATTTTGTACTGTAAAGACAAAAATGCTTCTAAATATAATATTTCGGACATTTTATTACCCAGCAGTCAACACTCTTCAATTAAAAAAAACACTATCTGCAACTCATCACACAGATTAATCATATAGTGTTAACTGTTGCTCGCAAATATTAATTCACCACCTTTATCTAACCAAAATATTCAATAAATTTTGTGAAATAGGAATAGAAATGTGCTAGATTCATATAATAGAGAGTAATATATATATAATTGATGGTGAAATTTAACCTGTTTCACAGAAAACCCAAATTTTGGTTGAATTTTGCCAATTTAAGATAAAGAATAACCATGGTCGCAATCCGAAACAAAACCAATTATTGTGCCTATCTATGTTTGTCTTGTGCTCTTAGTAAAATATAAACTTTATCATTTTCTTATTTTGGAAATACTGATTAGAATGGACAATCACTGCTTTGGCTTCCAAAGTATCGAGGAGGTTATATCCTAATTGTGTATGTGCACTCTGTAATGCTTTCAGGTCTGTGTGAATCCAGGATGTGGCATGTAATAATACCCTTGCAAACAGAAGTCCGAGACACTTCTTTCCCGAATAAACTACCACAGATATCTGAGAACAGAGATAGGTGATTAGGAAATTTGCTGAAGCAAGAAGGATACAGAATCTGGGGAGGACTTTACAAACCTATCAGTCGACGAGCTTCGCAACTTCTGTATAAGTGTGTACCAGCCGTAACAGACTAAGTTGTGAAATGGAAAATACATGGATCAGGATCTGGAGGTTTTTCTTCATAAGGAAAAAATAATAACATCTTTTGGGTTGAGATCCAATCCAGACATGTAACCTTTGGATCAAGCATGTACAATGACTTTAGTCTGTGACAAACTGTGACTGGTACTGTCAATGAAAAGGTGTAACCAGGGTGTTTGAATGTTGTGCACATGTTACAATTCTTTCATGATACCTTGGACATGTATGATACACTAGTGAGATAACTGATTCTCCATCCCAAAGAACATATCACTGATGCTGTCTGTATCTGTAGTAGTACTGTTTGTTTTGTCAAATTTCACGTAAAGCTTCTCAAGAACCATCTTTAATTTAGAAGCGATAGACCAGAGGAAAAACAGCTAGTCAACATCAACTCTTGGGCAACACCCCTACAACTAAAGGGTGAGCAAGTTTGATGACTGAATTAAAACTTGTTACCCACATATTGAGACTTAAGTGCCCTAACCTCCGGGTCATTCCAAATCAAATAGTTCTGACCCTGATCAATATCCTCAAAATATATTAATGACTTTATATGTAAATATACACAAGTGATATGAAACAAATAATTTTTGATTCTATAAAGTCTGCCTGATAAACTTCACTATTTTAGTTTTGGTAGTTTTACAGTCAGAGTGTATTCATGTTTGACTTTAAATGTTTAGATATTTTAGGGTGAACTTAAATATTGTAATTACCTAATACATAATTTCAAATTGATATCCATACAGTTTCTTTGAAATTACAGCTATAAAGTCACCCTGATAAACTTCACTATTTTAATTTTGGTAGTTTTACAGTCAGAGTGTATTCATGTTTAACTTTAAATGTTTAGATATTTTAGGGTGAACTTAAATATTGTAATTATCCAATACATAATTTCAAATTTATATCCATACAGTTTCATTGAAACTTGGACCCAATTCTAAACTTATAGGAACCCTTCCTTTTTTTCACATTTTACTTGGAAAAACAACAACAAAGAATTACGTTTTTCTCAAATGTAAAGTTTCACAAAATGGACCAATAATCAGCATATATTACTCACTATTTTTTCAAATTTTGTCACTATTACATTTTTAAGTTGTGAAAAATAAATAACTGCAGTATACAGTGATTTCAGTTCCTAGAACCAAACTCAGATTTTGGATACTGAATGCACCAATCAGACCAACATTCTATAAAGACTAACTGTTTCAACTTTTGTCAAGATAAGTAAAACAGTAATGCAAAAAAGAATTACTTTAACAAGCCATGGAACTTAATCAAATCAGAAGCATCATATTTTCAAAGATTAGGTAAAATTCTAAACACATTGTATTATAAAAAAAATACACATGGACTAATATATAATGGTTTTAAACCACTTACATTGAAAATATTATGATACAAAATGTTTACAGGTTAATAATTAGCTGGTAGATAGTAAAAACTGGGAAGATGATTATATAGGCAAGAGGGCTTTGGATATGGAGGTGGAGGGGAGAAGGAAGAGAGGAAGACCAAGGAGAAGATGGAAGGATTGCGTGGATGGAGATATTAGAGAGAAAGGCCTTGTTGGGGAAGAATACGAAGACCGAGGAGAGTGGAAACGTGCTGTCAAAAATAGCGACCCCATATAAATACGGGAAAAGCTACAGAAGAAGAAGAAAAGTAAAAACTGTATAATTTGTCGTCACATACCATAACCTTTGACTGATACTAAGTTTGTAGTTTTAAGCACCTTATTTCTTTTTATCATTTTCAATAACTTGTCAACAGTTTTAATTTTTTTTTCATTTACTTTTGTATCAAATTCAAAATTTTTACTAATAACCCCTTCTGATCTTTCATGCTCTAAACCATCAGAGTGTTCGTTGATTCTAGATTCCGAAAGTTGAGAAACGGTCGATACACCTTGTTTTTCTAGAGTTAAACCACCAAACTCTCTCTCTTCACTACATAAATATCCAGAGGAAACTGGCATTTCACATACCTCACCAGTTTCAGTATTTACCACATCTTCATAGCTTTCATTACTACATTTTCTCTTTTTATTCTTCTTAGCATTATAAGAACTATTTCCAACAACATCTTTAACAGTATCCTCCAATGTCAATGTGGGTATCTGGGTTTTGGAGACTGACAGATATTCATTACTATTTGTGTGTATTTGGTTGGATTTTGCTTCAACATCTTTTTCACTTTTCTTCTTCTTTTTCTTTTTATTGAACAAAGTGTTATTAACACCCATGATCTCAGCATTATCCTTAGCTTCACTTCTCTCTATCACGTTATCCAGGTTGTTTATTTCATTCATATTTTCTCTGTGTGGCTTAATCTCAAATGATTCTTTTCTTTTTTTACTCTTTTTCTTTTCTGCAATTTTTTCACTAAAGTTATCAACCTCCCTTAATTTTTTCTTTTGTGTCGTACAACTATGGTCGTTGGAGATTTCCACACTTTCTTTATACTCTTTAAACGTTTGGCATCTCGGTGACTCAGGTTCAACAGTTTCCTTTTTCCTTTTCTTCTTTTTTGGTAATTCAGATAAAGTGGTTGAGGTAGGAATTAAATCAGTCTGTAACACAGTATCGCCTGCTTCGGAACTGAAGTTATAGTTTTTATAGTCATCAGTTTCAAGTTCTGGCTTTGTTTCGTCCTTGTCATTCATTTCTTTTTTTGGTATTTCCTGAATTAACTGACAGCTACTATTTTTTTCTTGTTCCTGCAAATAGATATCTAGAAATCTAACTTTTTTCTTTTGCTTTTGCACATTTGATTTTTCTTTGTTTGATGTAATTGACCCATCATAACTGGCTTCCAGAGATATATTTAAATGTTCATCACTACAAGTATCATTTCCAGGATTATTTGCTCCCATTTCATTCATCTCTCTTTCTTTTGAATGGAGTTCTGTAATTACAACAGTGAGGCTAACTGATTTGGTACATACATAATGATCTACATAAAAGTATGTTAAACATTGAATTAAAATGCTAACAAAAATAATAGCGAGGAAAAATTGAATAAAATTGTAAGGATCTGCTAAAATCCACAAAATTTGATATATATATATATATACACACACACATAAAAAAGCACAATTTTTATACATAACACATATAGAGACCAAAGTGACATCCATATATCTGACTGACACATACTAGGAAAATATCAAAATTAAAATATACAACTTTATAAAAACTTGAAATTACTGAAAACCTTTACTTCGTTTACACTTACATTACAATTTTTTAAAATTTATATATTGATAAACAACAAATACTTGTAAACCATCTATGTATTTCAAATAGTTTTAAAAATGGTTAGAATATTACTGTTCCTTCTTTGTAAACAAAAGATTACTCATCTTAATCTTTTTTGCTATAAAAAAGCATCATCAGCCCTTAAAGTACAAGCACACATACAAAAAAAACATGATCAGCTCTAACAGTATAAGTGCACAAAAAACATTATAATCTCCTGAAGTACAAGTACGCATGCACACACACACAAAAAACATGATCATCTCCTGAAGTACAAGCATGCACTCACACAAACACACAAAAACCATGATAATTTCCTGAAGTATAAGCACACAAAAAATGATCATCTGCTTAAGTATAAGCACACATACACACAAAAACAAAACATGATCATCTCCTGAAGTACAAGTACGCATGCACACAAAAACATTATATCTCCTGAAGTACAAGCACGCACTCACACAAACACACAAAAAACATGATCATTTCCTGAAATATAAGCACACAAAAAATGATCATCTGCTTAAGTATAAGCACACAAAAACAAAACAAAACATGATCATCTCCTGGGGTATAAGCACATAAAACACATGATCATCACCTGAAGTATAAGCACACACAAAAACATGATGATCATATTCTTACCAACTTTTCCTCTTCTTCCTTCTGAAATTTCTGCCATTTTCTTAGCAAAATAATCTTGAACACTTGTCCCACTGTGAAAGGTTTTAATGTTATCTTGGAGCTCCATTCCATTTGATATAGTTTCTACATCAGAGTTATCCTGATGAAAAAAAACATGCTATCACAAAAAAAACTTAATATCACACAAAGAAAGCTTTAAAACCTCTTCTAATTATGAAATAGGCTTGAGATAATGGCACATAAAAATAAAAAAACAATAAATATACAGTTTAAGAATATCAATTCATAACTAGGGAAAACTGAGATCAGGGTGATCATATTCTTTCTAAAATTCTTCCCCGACAATCCAGGTAAGATCCCATGTTTTACAGGCTGCACAACATACTGCCATTTCAAATTTTCCTCATAATTCTAACTAATTAACACCACAATAGCTTTGTAATCTGGTTATAAAATGTATTAAAAACTTCACAACAAACTTACTTCAGAACAAAATCTACAAACAAGGACACTGCATCTTGATGGCAGACAAGAAAATGTTACACTTATATCTATAAAACTTGATATATTAATAGAAAAGAAGGAGATAAAAATGCTTTCTACATTCTTACTAAATGGATTTATTTTGCAACATTTCCACTTTAGGCTAACTTCAATCAAAGAACAAAATCAACTGGCTGATAAAGATAACTTGATATAACCTACCATGAAATATAATGAATTAAATAATTATCACCAGATAAAATAGCATACAGCTACTTTTCAAGATCATGTTAAAATACACCCACAACTAAGCAGAATAACTTGAATAAGTGTGCAGGTTCTTGGTGTTGTGGTGGGGGGGGGGGATTTATCTGATGTTATCTGGTTCAGGAATAATTGTTTTATATTATTTTATCTTTACCACTATTTTCAAGTTCCTCAATCCTTACAGATTTTTCAGCCTCATGGTTACAATAATGTAGATAAAAAAACAGACACAAGAAATGATATACACTGTTAGTTGAAAAAAATCAAGACCAAACCTTTGATGACTCTTCCGAGGCAGAAAAATCAGCTTTCTTTCTTTTGTTTCCAAATATTGAAGCAATGTCATCTGAACTGTATCGACTGATATCTTTTCCCTTAACAAACTTGTGGTAACTGAAAAAAACAAAACAATCATAAACAGTTTTGGATGTTTACTCAAATATCTGTTTAAAAAATGAACTGAAAATAATTCAGGGGCTAAAAGACTCAGTTGAAATTGTAAAAGAATGTCTACGTATTTTTTATGTTTCACTCAACACAAAAAACCTAACTAATAATGTTATGATAAATGCTTTCTTATAAAACAGACAAAAGAATGTAGTTTAAAAGCAATTTCTGATAAAATGCAATTGTAAGATCCATATTTTATTCAAAAATAATAATATGTAACTTTTCTCATGTTCTTTCAAATATTCTTGGATATACAGGGTGGGGCAAAAGACAGGATAGAGTTATTTCATCTAGAAAATAGTTAAATTTCTAACTACTACTCTAAAACAATAATTAAATTAGTTTCAACTATCTTGATGATTTGTTTATTTGTTTGTTGAATTTTGTGCAAAACTACTAGAGGGGTCAAAGTGCCCTAACCAACAGGTCAAGCCAGGTCAACTAGTTCAGATCCTGAAGTTAAACACATTGGGATCTCTGTGCCCTGCCCAGTTAATGACTCTGTATGTAAATATACATAAGTGATATCAAATATAACAAATAATGTTTCATTCTATAATGTCAATCTGATAGATCAAATATAACAATGTTTCATTCTATAATGTCAATCTGATTGATCAAACATAATGTTTCATTCTATAATGTAAATCTGATTGATCAAACATAATGTTTCATTCTGTAATGTCAATCTGTTTGATCAAATATAACATTTCATTCTATAATGTCAATCTGTTTGATCAAATATAACATTTCATTCTATAATGTCAATCTGTTTGATCAAATATAACGTTTCATTCTATAATGTCAATCTGTTTGATCAAATATAACGTTTCATTCTATAATGTCAATCTGATTGATCAAATATGACGTTTCATTCTATAATGTCAATCTGATTGATCAAATATGACGTTTCATTCTATAATGTCAATCTGATTGATCAAATATGACGTTTCATTCTATAATGTCAATCTGATTGATCAAATATGACGTTTCATTCTATAATGTCAATTTGATAGATCAGCATTTCCCAAAGTGTGGCCGATGCGCAGAAAACTAAAAAAAATTAAATTAATTTTAACCCTTTCACTACCAACTGCCATTTTTAAACTTTCTCCAAGCCGTTGTTGTATATTAAAGAAAAATGTAACTAAACCAGTTAATATAAATATATTTTAATAAAAGTAATATTTTCAAATACATTACAATTTAAATTTTCATTTCATCTAACTTGGATTTCTCAGTATTTCAATTAAGCTAATATAACAAGAAGTCCCTCAGGAATTAAGGTGTTCCCACTTAGTGCAATTTAGAGAGCCTAAGATTAAGTTTTATGGTGTTGATAACTTTGAGATTCTTGTGAAATGCTGTAAATTTAAACCACATGTTAGCTAGATGCATCCCCCTGCTGAGTCCAAGCCTGTCTGCAGGTAAGATCAAAGAAGGGGGTTTTGTATCACATAAAAGGACCATTTGTTCATTAAAGTTAACCAGTTCTATAATACCAAAGTTTTAGGAATTTTATTCCAAATGTGTTAAATTTGCTTACTCTGTTAATGTAAATTGACCTGAGTGTTACATCTGGTAGCACAAGGTGGCAGCAGAAAAGTTGCTGGTGGCCAGTGCTAGAAGTGTCCGTTTGTTCTGAGAAGAGAGAGAATTGTTTGCGACTTAGTTTGTACTAACTAAAAATTTTTAAAATTATTCATTTAAAAAAAAACCCTCTCCAATATGGATAGCTGGCTGAAGAAACATGCATCACACAAGAAAACCTCAAGTGATGCACAAATGCAGCCTAGTTCTAGTGAAACTGAAGTTAGTGAAAATAATAGGCCTAGTTATAAACATTTAAGTGATGTGCAACTTGGTATCAAAGAAAAGAAGACCTCTTGGATTTGACAGTGTTGTGATGAATATTTGAAGTATGGTTTTATAAGTGGTGGTAGCAATAATGACTTGCCACTATGTGTTTTTTGTTTTTCAACATTATCAAGTGAGAGTATGAAACCATCAAATCTGAAATGCCAGATTTTTTCATAAATAAGAAAAATGAAATAGTTTTTTTCCAAACAAATAATTTCACACACTTTTTCCACAAGATCTTCCAACGAAGACTTGGTTATGGCTTCATATGAAATTTCAAAACTAATAGCAGAGATAGGTTATCCACATACCATTGGTGAAACGTTAACAGTTCCTGCAGTAAAAATAATTACATCTCATGTTTATAATAAACAAGAAAATCAGTTGAATTTACTCTCCCTATCTAATAATACAGTGAAGCGTAGAATTGTGGATATAGTGATAAATATTGAAGAAACTTATACGTCGTGTTCACTCTAGTCAGTTTCTTTCATTACAAGTGGATGAAAGCACAGACACAGCGGATAATGCCAACTTAATGTGCTTTGTAAGATATGACTATAAGGACACAATTCATGAAGATTTATTGTTTTGTAAACCACTTCCAATAAGAACAATGGCTGATGAAATTTTTAATTTAATCAATAATTTTATAATTCAGAGTGGTATTCAATGGAAAAAAGTGTTAGTTTGAGTACCAATGGTGCTCCCTCAATGGCAGATTCCCATACAGGAGTTTTCCAGAGGATCCAAGCAGTGAAGAAAATGCCCTTAATTTTGAATTCAACTATGCAAGATTGTGTTAAATTCATAAATGATATAAAATCTCGTTCGTTGAATTCCAGAATATTCCCTGCTTTGTGCAAAGAATTAGGAGTGAACACGAGCATCTCCTATTACACTGTGAAGTTCAGTGGTTATCAAAAGGAAATGTCTTAAAAAGACTCATCGAAATGAAGAATCTTGTTTTTGGAGCAGCATCCCCCATCAGCAAAGGATGCAATATTTGAATTTAGAGACAGGTTTCATAATTTGCATTGGTCTATTTATGCGACATTTTTGGCTTCTTAAATGCATTAAATCTAAATTTACAAGGTACTAACATAAATATTTTTATTGTCTAGGAAAAGACAGAAGCAGCTATAAAAAATTAACTTGTGGGTACATCAAGTTGAGAAGAGAAATTATAAGTCTTTCTCTACTTTAACAGAATTACAAAACCAAGATGAAAAAGGTAATATTCCAGATGAGATTTCCTCATCAATCAAAGAGCATCTTTTGGAGGCTAAAATCATGCTTGAAGGAATATTTTCCTCCAACTGACAGCAGTAAAATGTGGATCAGGAACCCTTTTACTATTGACACGGAAAATGAGGAAGGACTACAATTTAGACAACAGGGTCTTCTTTCCCCGCTGATTTTTCCAAGCACGTTCCCTTGGCTGTGGTTTTGCTAGATAGTAGATACGGACAGTGGGAATCTCGTTAATCCATTCATGCACATCACTAATTAGATGACGAGGCATTTGGCTACCTTAAGAGAGTCATAGTTGATAATATAAACTATATTCTATGTAAATTGTGCAATATAAGTAAACTAAATTTCTCGTGAGTGTTAAACTATATCTTTTATTATTTTCATTTATTTAGTGTTATGTTTTTATTATTTTTAATATAAACTATATTCCATATTATATAAATGAGATACACTTTTGTATTTCTTGCAGAATTCTAGCTACAGAAGTCTACTTCTAACTCTGGCACTTCCACCAAGGTGCAGCAGCCTACAATAGCAGCATACTGTACAGAATCAACTAAATACAAGTCTACACATTTGTCAGAAACACATCACTAACAAACTTGTCAATTTTATTACTGGTACACTGCAACCCTTCTCAGTGGTGGAGTCAAAAAATTTTCAAAATCTAATGGCAACCATGGATTCTCAGTATATTCTTTCCAGTTGCAAGCATCTGTCCACAATGTTGATCGAGAGCAGGTTTAATGAAGTCCAACATAAAGTCATCTCTGTATTGCAACTGGTACCCAACATCAATGTCACTGTGGATATCTTGAGTAGCAGACAAATATGCAGCTTTCTTGGAATCACTGGTCATTTATACTTGACTGGAAAATGCAAACAATCATGTTGTCATATCGGCATTTCAAGGGCATCACACATTTCATAACAATGCAGTACATCTATTTAACAACAACAGCAAGGTGTCATATGTGACATCACATGATCAAGGCATTCTGCTTGCTTGGATTCTCACACAAACACTACTTAGTGTGAGAGATGATGATAGCTCATCTGCAGATAGTGACTCAGAAGATGAACTTTTAGATTAATCTAAATCAGTAGACAATTTATCTAAATTTCTTCCTAAACATGACCCCTGTATTTCCCACGTGCTACAGTTTGTGGCCAGGAATGGCAAGAAAAATGCTGGACCACTGCTGAAAGTAATTTCCAAAGCATCAGCCATTGTGTCCCACATTCAAAAATCAATGCAAGCAGCTGATCTACTTAAGGCAGAGTTCAGTCAGCAACATCAACACAATGGAACTCAAAAATTAAGATGATTAAGTCTTATTGAAGATTCCCCAGGAGAAGTTGGATAATCTAGACACCAGCACATCGAAACTTACTTTTCATGATCAAACTGTGCATGCAGATTCGGTGACAATACTAACATTTTTCAAAGAGGCAACATATTTCACCCAGGGTCAGAACATTGTTACCTCCAGTAATGTTGTGATGTGTTTATGGGCTGATGAGTGAGATTGATAGCATTCAGTCCAGTTATAATTTTTAATCTTGTTTTTGCACTGAAGAGTGTTCCAGCATTTTCTGCCCCTGTTGAGCATTTGCTCAGCATTGGAGGCAAAACCTGATTGCTACCACCTCATTTACAAGACATTTGTAAGACATGTTCATAAAAAACAACGGACAGTTATAACATCTGTAAATCCCCTTTAAAAATACATTTTTTGTTCTAAAACTTTGTTATTGCATTTTGAAAAATAAAAGTATTGAAATGTTATTATTAAAAGTACTGAAATTTTATTGGTTGCTGTTTTATCATTATTGCACATTACCTGACAAAGCATTCATAGCTGTATTTGATTGCTGATCTCCAGTGTTCACCCCATCCTTGGTTACAACTCACTACCAAGGAAGCCTTTCATTAAACACTAATTATAACTAATACGATGAGGTTTCTGTCTCAGTGTAAAGCTGCAAGTAGACTTTCTGCACCATGTGGACCACAGAGATCAAACCCTGATTTGGATAACCATTTTCTTGTTTAGGCCAATATGATCAAAAATATTCAAACAATTAAGAAATAATAATTGAGTATAACCATAAATGTATATTTTCATTGACATCATTTAAAAACATTTTGCTTTTAAAAGGAGCCCAAGTTCTGAAATGTTCACCTTAAAAACAATCAATCAGAAAACATAATTCTTATGTCTGTTCTTTTAGTTGAAATTAAAATTTGACAAATATTTGCAATTCCCTTGTTTTTCCTTGCCTGAGTCATATTTGTATTTTCTTGTTCTTTCAACACCACCATTTATATGGTAGTTACAAATTGTTTTTAAAACAGATTATGTCATATTAAAGGCATGAAGAATTAACATTCAGACTTGAAATTACTTTTAATATGTACAGTACAGAAATATTATTCAAATCTCTAAAATATGAACATTGCCCTGTATATTCAAATGCAAATAAAAACAGATCATTCAATGTCATAAATGAATTTATAAGCTGATATACAGATATAAATCTACCTGTTTATCAAATTGTATGCAGAGTTTTACACAATCACCTTGTTCGCTATTTTCCCACTTAACTTACAACACATCAAGCAAATTTCATGCATGTTACATATTAATAGTGAGATGTGCAACCATATCAAGACATTGTACAAGCGATAGTATGTTTGTGTCCCATAGACATCACTATTATATACTTTTAAAAAATATCTGTAATTACCAATTTCTAATTATGTATTACAAATAAGTAGAAAAGTGTGTTTGTGATGCAAATTTTTCTATTATTATTAAATACCCTAATTTCTAGCCTTCACTGACAAACAATGTAAAATTCAGTTTCTTTTTTGGAATAGCAGGAATATCACAATTACTTTCTAAGCATCGTTTGATACAAAGAGCTTCAACAGTTTCTTGTTTATTTACAGTGATAATTTTCTCTGTACATTCTAGTCAACTCAGACAGTAGTATGCAGGCATATTGAGCTAACACCTACTTCAAAATCATGTGTTTAAGTGAACTGCACTAGTGCATGATGACATCATCATGCAATGATAGCCCTCCACCAATAGGAGGGTGACATAACCTTGCACAGCAACTCTCTCTAAGCACTTGCACTCAAAAGAATTTCATTCTTAAATGATGTAAGAAGAAAGTGCACAGGAAGTGGAGTAGAAAGGTGTGTGGAAGTAATTATCTGTCAGGAATACATTTTCAGGTAAGGAAAATGTTAACTTCCGAGATGATACCTCACCTTCTCACACAGAATCCCACAATGAAATGGTAGATGACCTCCCCTTTAGAAAGTGCCCAAAGAGAAAGCCTACAGCAGGGAATCTATAAGAACCAAGGTATACTCTTGATATGGAAGTGTCACAGGGATGAGCGAAATTGTTTCATGAACAACCGAGCACCAGCAAACAAGTAGTTGGCGAGCCAGAATGTGTAGTGTGGTTATAATGCAATCAGACTGTACAGTATATGTCTGACCTCAACACAATTGTACAGGCAGAAATGGAGATGACAAAGATCCTACTGCAGGAGGAGGTAATAAATAATGTTTAAATAATGACTTGCACTACACAAACAATGCTACCACCAATTTACTTTGCACCGCATTGTGTTGTATATAACTAGTGACGAACACTCCTAGGTCCACCACCCCAGTGGTTAGGAACTGGCAAGTGGCAAGGGTTTCATGTGCTCCACTTGACACCTGGATAAGTGCCCAGATCCCCATCGAACACTTGCTGTAAAGGTCTTTTGCTAGAAACAATGTGATTGGTGATTGTAAACCCCTATATTTAAAAGACAGCAAGTGAGAAACAAAAAAGCAGGAAGTCTCTTCCTTGATTCCGAAGCTACAACATCCCCTCAGATAAACCTGTTCAGAGATGGAGCATCAAATTGGAAGACATCTCATCATCTACACCAGCAGAACACCAGTGCCCTACTCTAAACTGAATGGATTCAGTATTGTTTGCATCATATATATAAATCACATTCAGGAGGATGGCTCCATGGTCCACCACCCCAGTGGTTTGAAACTGACAAATGGTAAGGACCCCTATACTTCTGGATAAAAAATGTTGTGAACAGTTTTCAAATGCTGTACCTCTTTCTCCTCCACCCACTTAGGGCAAGACCTAAAGCAAGAGGGGTGGGAACCACTATGAGTAACACAGTGAGGGTCCAGTTTGCATTCGTAGGCATCGTGGTCCTTGCAACAACAACGAGCACACGTCACAAGAACCCTGACAAGATGTCTTCGAATGATCGAACCGCTAGCACTGAAAACATCGGAAAGGGTTGGGAATATAGGGCCGTACCTTACAGTTCAAATAACCTGGCTTAACAGCGGCAGGTGGATGTGGTGATGAAAATGTCAAAATAAGAACTGAGGTCGGCACCATAATACCATCTTGACGAGTGGAGATCCTTTGAACTGCTGAAATTCCTTGGCTGGAGAAACCAGCAAGGATCGCTGACTTGGGGATAGACTTCAAGTCCCTCTCAACAATAACTCCTCGTGAGAAATTCAAGAAAGCGTGGGGAGTAACCTAAATGGGTATATCCCCAATTGCCTTTGAATTCAAGAGGAGTTCACTGTGCTTAGCTACGTATTACAGTAAAGTAGTATGTGTGAGAGTTCCAATGCAAGTTTACTCTTACTACAGGCTGTACTTCGTAGGTAGGCCAAGCTGGTTAGAATGAAAACATTGAAAGTGATTGGCCAAGATTGCTGTTCTGTTTAAATGTTTTACATGTCAATGTTTGTTTGCTTCCTTAAGATACTATGTAACATTAATATGGTTTGGGCTTATTTTTCCAATGTAACAAAACTTCCCAAGAAATAAGACATCAAAAATTAGTTGACTCAAGATGCAACATTGCTAACTAAACATTAATTGTACTTCTTGGAAATAAATAGGGCAAAAAAAACATCCAAATTGTATTTTAAGGGTCTATGTTTGTTTTTTCATAGAACCAATACAGCCTTTAGACAACCTGGAAATTTCCTTGAAACTGAGCCCTGTGGGAAGTACTAAAAACCATGAAAAATAATAAATCACTGGACCCAGATGGCCTACCAGCCAAAAAAAATGGAAAATGGAAGAATAATTCATGAAAATGTCAAATAACAATCGAAATGAAAATAAACTACCATCCACCTTCAAAAATGGACTAATCATGTTACACAGCAAACAAGAAAAACCTAAATACATTATAAAATCCTCACAAAGTGCATCAGTAATAGAATAGAGAGTTATGGAAAATATTGTCAGTGACACACAAGCCTGTAGAGTTCTGAACAGAAATATACAAAGTAATAGTAGTCTAATCAGATATAACACAAATATACAATAAAACCAAACCACAAGCAAGCATAATCACTATTGACCAGGAGAAAATGTTTGAATGCGTCAATCCTGATTTTCTCCTGTTCATACTAAGACAAAAAAGTACAACTTCCCAGCAAACATAATTAACTGGATCAAAATAATAATTACAAATATTACCGCATGACCTAGCATGGAAAACGGTCCATAAAACTGTCCCAGTCAGAGCAAAAATGAATAAGTTAAAAATAACTGCCCCTTTTACACTTATATTGAGATTGTAGAGCATGCTATGTATGACTGTGCTACATCTGCAGCTTTATGGAGGAAATTTGCCTTTATTTTTGACATCAAATACATCATGTATAGAATGGTTCTTTTCTGTCTTCCTATCCCTGTTACTAAACCTCATGCTTTTTTTTTCTTTTCTGTACTTACAAAAGGAGTTTAAAGTGCAGATCTGGGAATCTATTTGCAGGGGAGTCTTCCAGCATACGAGGGAAGAAGTCAACAAACTTCTTCAGAAGATCAGAAGAAATGTCCATGTACGCCTGAGAGCTGAGCACCTTCCCCTAAGCAAGGAAGATTTCTCCAAGAAGTGGAACTTGGAATCCTCCTGTATTTTGCAGTTCATTGGAGATGTCTTTCATCTCCAGTTTTAATGCTAGAGCGATCTCTAGCTACAAATCATCATCATCATGGAGTTCAACTGTACCCCAAGTAGTCAGAGTAGAAGAGGAGGAGTACGGCAGACCAAACCCACTACTAGAAATATCAAGTCTGGTGCAGTGTTCCTTTTGTGCATACTTATGAACTCAGATTCTGTGCCTTTCATTGGATATGGATTTAAGGGGTAACAGTGACTTTATCCATCAACAGTAACCATGCACTCAGTCTATGTGTAAGTTTTAAGTGATGTTCTCTTGCCAATTTTTCCAGCTCTCTCTCGTTAGAAAGGAAGAAAGGAGACTTACAGAACAGCAGACAAATCCAATAAGATAAAAACAAAAGTTCTGGCTTTAACACCCAAGTGGTGCATCAAGGCAAGTTCACTTTGAGGGTTGTAACAAGCATTAAGACATGCAAAGCCCTTAAACTAAAATCTGTAGTTTTAAAAATAAAAGTACAATTAAATAAATATAATATAATGACCCACCCCCCATAAGCAAAGCAAGGTCACAAAAAGCCCTTAAATTAAAATCTGTAGTTTTAAAAATAAAATTCAATAAATATAACAAGTGTGACCCACCCACCCCCATCGGCAAAGCAAGGTCACAAAAACTATGCATATCATATAAGTACTTTTCTTACAGGGTTTTTGTATCTGGGGTACCATATTTCCATCATCTCCCACAGGCAAAGATTTAGGGAAGGTCCCCTTGGAAAAGCTTAGTTGAGATAGGAAGAAGGAGTTTTATAACCTTTCTCCAGCTCGCCTAAGCATAAAGCAAACATCTGTGGGATTCTATTCCTAGCTTAAAATAGCCTTAAGACAATTTGTCGATAACTGTTTTAAAAACTAGTTCAACCTAGTAGCGTAATTTGTTAGAACATATTTCCTCATAATACAGACTTTTCATGCTGTGATAAAGAATGTAGAGGAAGACTCATATCAAACAGTTACTATCATTGCAGTACAGGTGCAAATATGCTCCAATAACATCAGAAGTTATCATCAATGGATGAATCACTTTTTTTTTCTAACAAATCCAAGTTGGAACAATTATTGGATAGTAGATACACATTGGTTTAGCCACAAACGTCCTAGAAACTTTCACTGAACTCTCCAAATGTCACAACAAAATACGCCGATTGTACAGTAAGAAACAGAGTAGAAAATAATAATTCATCTTGTAAATTGGATTCTAAAGTAATTGAATCAGCCTGTTTGGACTTTTGACAGGAAAATAAAATTATTTAGAGTTTTATATAAACTTGTGATATCCTTTAGTATAAAGAATTTTTGTACATATGTTTGATTTGTTTCGAATATACTATTTTAAAAGAGGTGGATTGTGTGTTGTCCATTTATTGTTAAAATTTATCACCAACAAGTCACAGACATCTACTGTAAAAGAATCCCAGCCAACTCATATTTAAAACCCCAACAAGGGCATGTAGGATTTTAGGTTGTATTTACATAAACAGGTTATAGTGTCATAGTATCAGTCATTGGTTAGGCCACATTTGGAGTGCTATGTTTAATTTTGGGCTTTTTACCTTAGAAAGGACACTGAATTACTGGAAAGGGTTCGAAGAAGAGCTACTAGGATGGAAAGGTTATATTATAAGGTTATGTTAAGGTCTCTGAACTTGTTTATTCATGAAAAAAGAAGAGTTAGAGTGAATCTGATTGAAGTTTTTAAGAGTGTTAAAGGAAGTTAACATTTTCCTACACCGAAAATGTATTTCTGACACATTCTTATCTCCTCTCACAGGATACCTTTTCTTGACTTGTACTGCCCTCTATTGCACAAATATTTTCTCACCACTAGCTTTGATACTCCCACCTACCCTCACATGTTTTCATGTAAGGCAGCTTTGTGATAGCATGCAAATGAGCATGCGACAACTCTCCACCACTAGGTATACTCTTCATCTGTGAAAATTAGATGTTGCAATAAGAGTGGAAACATAGGAGGGACCCCATAAATTAAATGAAGAAATTCCTGGTATTGAGTGGACTGTAAGGGGGAGTTCAACCAACACCAACAGAACCAAGATAGGAATATCTGGCACATGGTAGGAAGAGTGTCTTCTACCATTCATTATGGGAACTGGAAGAGAAGACCATCTATTCCGAGGACCCACATCATCATGTGTGCATGTCCAACATTACCAACACCAGTACCCCCAAGAACCAACATCGGTACAATGATAGTCCATGGTAGAAGGAGGGTATCTGGGCCACTCACATGTGAGGACTTATGTGACTGATCCAGATCCAACCAACAGCAGTAACCCCTGGGAACCGACATCCAGGAGATGGTAGGAAGGAGGGTGTCCAGCTGGAGGGGTGAACTGCATTGTGGAAAAATTCATACAGTTCATAATCAGGTGGCATATGGAAAAGTACATCAGGTCTGCAATAGGACAAACCCATCTACACTCGCAGAACAGCACTACTCTACTCTCAACCAAGTGGTATTGAACACACTCAGGAGAAAGCCTCCATGGTCCACCACCCCAGTGGTTATGAGCTGGTAAGAGGTAAGACTCCCATATTCCACTGGAAGAAGGGGGGGGGGGAGGTATAGTAGAGTTCTGAGGAATGCAGCACCAGAGACAGTGCAACAGGTGATCAAAAAGCCTTATTTTGAATTGCAAACCATTCATGATACAGCCAAACAAAAGAGCAGCAGGGATGGGCAGCAATCCCCTTTTGCTTTATCACATTAGTCCATGAGCGTACGACCTGGGGTTAACATATCTATGATACAAAACACTCAACAGTGGGCATTATTGACCTGAATGGTTGTACAGTGGGGGTTTAAGGATAAGTATACCTAGTCAAGCAACACTCACCACTAAGCAGGAACCATATATGTGAGAAAAGCCCCTATAAAGAAGAAAAGTTGAAAAAGAGCAATTACCCTCTCATAGAGAAACCTTGGAGCTCAAGATGGTGATGGGAGGTAGTTGGTACCTAGTAGAGCAGGAAATGGCCAGATGATGAAGATAACATGAAATAAGTGTATGGGGAGTGGTTCACATTTTAGCACAAACTATATCCTCCAATGGACAAAGGAACTGGGCAGCAAAGGACATGATAAGATAATGGATTTAATGGGAAAATACTTAAAACAGATAACAATCATCAAAAGACAAATAAGCTGGAAAATCCAACCCATAAAGGTAGTAGAAGAAATACCACAGGAAAGGGAAGGGTTCCAATGAATGAAGAAATGGGAATAATAGAAGGGAGAAGTGTAAGCCACATAAGAGAACAGAGCCCAAACAGAACATAAGAAACAATCCAGATCAGAATGAGAAAGGTGAGAAACAGAGGGGAGGGAAATAGGAGTGAAGGCAAAATTGTCTTCACCTGCAGCCGATGTTTTGAGCAGGAAAAGCCAATCCAGGTAGAGGATGACATAGGTCGTGTGATGTGTGTGAGAGACATCAAGTGTAAACAAATCCAAACATCAAAGTCCACATGCTAATAAGAGGAGGAAAAAAGTCTTTAAGGAGAGATGATATAAGAAACAGAGTGACAAAATCAGAAAAAGCTACTCTGTGATGGAGGTAAGATATCGTATAAGAAGTAGAGATAATCAATATAAGTATTCCTAATTGTCTGACACAGATTATTTTGAAAATTCTAACTTGTTAAGATGTCACAATGTTTTGGCATCATCAAGTCATTCTGTCTCATCAACTTCATACACTCAATTACAACTTCCAACTCAATATTAATTTCCAATCCCATTCAAAGGAGCTGATTGTGATAACTACATCAACACCAATTGTACACAACACCATAAGCACAGCCAGACACATAGGTAGATACTGGCTAAGAATATAGGCAATTGAAGAAAACTGTATTGCAAGGTTCCTTGGTGTTATAACAGAAAATGCCACCAACATAAATAGAGCCTGGCAATTAAGAAAATTAGATATGAAGTCTGAAAAAACTAAGGAGCTGGTTCAGAGTGAAAACGACAGTAAGGTGTAAGTGGATAAGAACCATACCCTGAGCCAAGGATAATTAAATTAAATTTCATTTTCTGAAAAACAGCTTTTTAAGTTACACACACACACACATCAAAAATAATTTATTTTTGTTTAAATTATGATTGTGGATATTATCAGTTAAAAACTTGTTGGCCAATGCTGAATTAACATGTTTATATTGAAAATGTGAAGTGAAAAATGATTATTTTGTAAAATGGTAATTCAATTACTACGGTATTTAGCTTAACATATTACTATTGTAAATGTTAAGAGTAAAGTATTAAATACTCTAAGTAATAAGTTGATAATTAAACACTTGTTTAATTACCAGAATTTAATTAATATAATTAATTATTTTGAATAAATATTCAACTACCAATGATTATTTATGTTTGATATATACTTAACTCAATTAATCAATATAAATAATTACCTATGAGCATTAATTATTGTCACAAAAACAATCAGCTAATCAAAATTTTGCCATAATGCTTTCTCATTATTATTTTTGAGAATTTAAGGTTGTTCAGCTTCATTGATTAGTGTCATGACTCAAGAAGATAATAAGTTAACCAAAATTGATGTTTCTGATGACAACTTTATATGATTTTTCAAACTATCCAAGTTTCAGGTAAATATAAATTATTAGTTTATTGTAATCAATTAGTGAGCCCGACAATTCATTGATTATCAAATCCCACTAATCATCCAACTCTATTTTGTCTGTCCTACAATTTTTCAAAGTAGAAATATACACATTATCCAATAAAGAACAAAAGTATTCTTCTAAAACCTAAACAGTCATTAATTACTTTGTTTGAAATAAGCAACAAAATGCACGTGATTTTTATAGATTAAACTATTATCTTTTGTTGAGCTTGGTTGGTTTAACTTGAGCTTACCAAACACCACTTTCCTCATGCCAGAAATACTCCACTTTGTATAAGAGCTTTAACACTTCAAGTTATATTAAACTTACAGTACCGTACATTAAGCTTATACCCTTAATCTTTTACTTTTACTTACTCAAGTTACTGTAAAAATAAATTTTCAATAACTATTATTATTATATATATGAAGTTATAAAATATAATAAAAAGATATCATATGTATAAAACACGATGAATATACAACACACAATATACACAGAAATAATAACAACACCTAATATGGAATTTTTTGGTTTTTTAGTCTTGACTTAAGTTAAAATGCAACTTCAAAATACATATATATATACTCCACACAGAAACATAATCATGTAACTATAACTTATAAGTATAACTATTTAAAAGTAAAACTAAGCTTAATTATTCGGTATGACAATTAATGTTGCATTTGTAAGTTGTACTAATAATTAATTGTAATTTTTATCATGATCCATATAACATAAAAGTTAAGTTTTCAACATTTGTTGTTGAACATCAAATAAAATATATACTTTATACTAGTATACATCTAATTTCAGATGGAAGAAACATGTGTTCTTAGTTCATTAATTGTAATATTACCCGCAATTTTATAGTCCAGGTAAATGTTTCCACCGAAGTAGGTGACGTACCTGTGTTTTTGTTTCATCGCCGACTTCAGAGGTTTGGTCTTCGGCATTTTCAATAATGTGGTCGTCCGTGGTTCCGTTTACTTGAATCATGTCCACCTCTTTAGTCATATTTTAGCCTTTTCTATGGTACTCTAACTACTGTTTACAGTTTATATAAAATACACTTTTGTTAAACTGGTATTTATTAACTTTCGCACTTTTTCACTTCCTTTACGGTCAATAATACATTTTTCTCCCAGTCCCACGCCCAACCAAAAGATGTTCACACCCTATGTTCATATTCTCGTGTGTCGCGAGATTTACAAATTACAGTGAGATGAGTGCTTGTGTCAAGGGCCAGATGATAGTTTGTCAGACCAGTTAGAATCTTCTGTCAGCTTTATCTGATTAAGGTAAACACTTTGTAAACAAAAAATTATGGTATCAAAACCTGACTTTTAGCGTTATAAGACTATAAATCCGCTGAGAAATTGGGGGCATGATCAACGAGTAAACTATAGGTAGATAACCTAATTATTCAAATTAATTACTTGTCAGAGCCAGCCGTGGTAAAAACTAAAACAAGTAAATTTTCCTTTAGTCAGAGTTATTTCTCACATCAGCTACATGTGATGTCGGTTTTACGCATTACATCTAAATAAAGTATAAATTTACTACTACCATCTGTAGTATTAGGCTATTACAACCATGCATTATTGATTTATAGCCATTTATTTGTTACATTATGTCATATTGCCGTAGGACTACTGTTGGGGAAATACTAGTGACATAACCTTGTGTTGATACGTGAGGATTACTACCAGAACACACACATCGAATTACTTATTAACTGCAATTTTTCATACATGATCTTGTCGCTAACATTACTGAGACAAATATTAATCAATATTGTTGCGTCAGCGAGTCACGTGACTACTGTGACGCAACGTTTCTCGAACTATCATGTACTTTGGCGAATGCTCCAGTAATTACTAGTTATAGGGTAGGCTGGTATATAAAAGAGGGGAAGGTAATGTGTGGGTAGACAGTGAGTAATTGAACTGCAGTCGGAGAGCACGAGAGACGTTACAGCGTTTGTTTAGCGCGATTGTTCAAGTTGAATGTATCGGTAAAGTTATATTCGGAAAGATTAAACCAGTTTTATTAAGTAAAGACTTGTGTCGTTAAAATTTCGTCGGAACGAAGTTACGGAAAGTTAATTAACAAACGGAGACGTAACAAATTAGTGTCAGAAAGTGGGACAAAAAAATGGAAACGAGAAGCGGCAAATCAAACTACAGCATAGCAGACTTGATGGCTGCAATACAAGAGCAGCAAAAAGAAACAAGAAGAACGAGAAAAGAAACAAGAAGAACGAGAAATTAAACAAGAAGAGAGATTACATCAGTTGTTAG
>NW_013670818.1:72707-84731 GCF_000517525.1 Limulus polyphemus | reverse complement strand
TTTTGAGGAGAGACATTTTTTTGAAGTACCAAGCTACAGATTATTTACTAGAGATAGAGTATTGACAGAAAGGGAAGGAGTAGATTTATATGTGAGGAGTGAATTACATCATGTTGAGTTAGTTTGGGTTAGTGGATATAAAGGGAAAAGTATTGTAATTGGGATTTGTTATAGACCACCAGGTCAGAATTTGGAAGTTAATGA
The DNA here is from genome assembly GCF_000517525.1 of Limulus polyphemus. Classification (NCBI taxonomy): domain Eukaryota; kingdom Metazoa; phylum Arthropoda; class Merostomata; order Xiphosura; family Limulidae; genus Limulus; species Limulus polyphemus. The sequence continues at coordinate 84,527 of NW_013670818.1, read as the reverse complement.
GAAACTGTATAATGAGATCAGAATGGTAGCTGAAAAAGATGTTATTATGGGAGGTTTTAATTTCAGGGGTATTGATTGGGAAACTTTCGTGTCTGACAGTGAAGGGGTAGGTTTTTGGAAAGTGTTCAGGATACTTTTATACACCAACTAGTGATGGGACCTGAAAGAGACGAAGCTATATTAGATTTAATATTAGCACCCAATATGATTATGATAGAGTTGTGGTTGGTGAGCATTTAAGTGCAAGCGACCATTACACTATTAGTTTGGTATTTTACTACATGTAGAATTGAAGAAGAATAACACCCTGATTCCAAATTTCAGGAAAGCCAATTTTGGTGGAATGAGACGTGAGTTGGCTTCTGAAGATTGGACTAAAGAGTTGGGACGGGATCTTGAACAGATGTGGGAAGCATTTAGGAGAAAATTGATATGCATAAATAACATACATATTCGTACAGAAAAAAGGGGCAACAGAGTGGAATAAGCCAATATGATTTAGTAAAGTTATAAGAGATCATAATAAGGATAAACATCATAAATTCAAGAAATTTAAACTTACTGGAAACAATAAGGACTTTGAGGACTATAGGAAATCAAGAGAGCTGGTTAAAAAGGAAGTTAAAAGGGCAAAAACTGTATATGAAAAAAGGCTGGCTGAGATAGTTAAATCAAACACTAAGGAATTCTTTAGGTATATGATGGGTAAGCAAAATGTTAGGATGGCGATGGGGCCTCTTAAAAATGATTATGGAGAGCTGATCTCAGAAGATTATGAGATGGTAAACTTATTAAATTATATTTTCTCTTCAGTTTTTACGAAGGAAGAAATAAGTATTATGCCTCAAACAGAGCACTTAATGTATGGGCAAAATACTGATGTAGAAGATATCATTTTAAGTTCTGAAATTGTAAGGGAAAAGTTGGGAAACCTAAAAATTGATAAATCCTCTGGACAAGACAGCTTTTGTCCTAGAGTTTTAAAGGAATTTAAAGAGTTTATTCGTGAACCACTAGCTAAAATTGTTTTAGGTCATAGAGTACTGGAAGAGCTTTAGAAGATTTGAAGTTGGCTAATGTTAGTTCAATATTTAAAGAATGTGATTAATATTGTTCAGGCAATTATAGGCCAGTTAATCTTGCATAACTAGTTGGAAAGAGTTTGGAGAGTGTGATTAAAGATGCATTGCTGAGTCACTTAAAGCAGTTTGATATAGTGTCAAAGAGCCAGCATGGTTTCACTAAGTCTTGTTTAACAAATCTTCTGACATTCTTTGAGGATGTTACTGCAAGAGTTGATGAAGGAAATACTGTGGATTTGGTTTACCTTGATTTTTAGAAAGCATTTGGTAAGGTGCCTCACAAAAGACGTGTTAGAACAATTAAATCTGTGGGTATGGGGGAAATGTTATTAAATTGGCTGGAGAGTAGAAAGCAGAGAGTAGTAATAAATGGAGTTAGATCTGAATCATAGTTACAAGCAGTATGCATCAGGGCTCTGTGATGTGTCCTCTGCTCTTTGTGATTTATATTAATGATATTTACTCTAGAATGATTAACAAAATTTTGAAGTTTGCATATAGCATTAAAATATTTGGGGTGGCTAACTGTATCCAAGATGCTGCAGACTTGCGGGGAGATTTAAATCATTTGATGGATTAGTCCAATACGTGGCAGATGATTTTAATTATCCAAAATGTAAAGTGATGCATATAGGTTTTCACAATTCAAATTCTTGTTACAATTTAAATGGGAATACATTAAATACTGTGGTTGAAGAATAAGATCTTGCTGTTGTGATAGAAAATTCACTAAACAGCAATAGGGCTAATACGATTTTGAGTAGCATCTATAGAAACATTGAATACAACACAAGGGATATTATTGTTTCACTATATAGATCATTTGTAATGTCTCATTTAGTATACTATGTACAGTTTTGGGCTCCTTTCCTCAAGAAGGACATTGAATTGTTGGAGAAGGTTCAGAGAAGAGCCACTAGGATGATACCTGAGATGATGGGATTGTCCTATGAGAAGAGACTAAAATCTCTAAACTTGTTTCTCTGGAGAGAAGAAGGGTCAGAGGGGATTTGATTGAAGTGTTTAACAGTATTAAGAGTATTGATAATATAAATTCATGGAACGTTTTTGTTTTTAACAGTGAAAACAATAGGACAATGGGTCATAACTTCAAATTTTGGCAGCTTAGGAATAGTCTGCAGTGTAGACAATACTACTTTTCAAACAGGGTAGTTGGCTTTACGAATGTGCTGCTTTAAAGGGTGGTTCAGGCAGAAAATTTTACTGAGCTTAAGTAAAGATTGGATGAATACATGAATAGTAAGAGGTGGTTATAGTTGGGAGCTATAGGGGACATCCTTGATGGGCTAATAAGCTCATTTTTGTCTCTTTAAAATTTTATGAATTATGGTGTAGGAGCATCTCGTGGGGTTGGCCACGCTCTCCATCAAAAAAAGATGTTTCAAGAAGGTTGAATTTCCAAGGTGTTATTGTAGAATATTTAATATGAGCAATTAAAGAATCATACTTTAATAATCACATAAAAAGCATGTGAATATGAAGATTTTATATTTCTAAGCAAGTAAGAGAAAATTCCCACTTTCACACTAAATCTGTGTATTGAAATGGGTCTACAATTAACAATTTTGTAAAAAGCCAAGAAGTTTTTGCGATGGTCCTGGTCAAGACTAAACCATTTAAACAGCATTAAAATTGTCATAGGATAGCAACGTTTTACGTTTCTTTCAACGTCTTTTAGATAGCCTTGGAAAGCTTGGAAAGGAGTATGCAATGTAGTATCGAGTTAAGCTATGAAACATGTTATTGTAAACATTACAAAAGGGTCTGTATTTCTCATAAAAGCATTTAAGGCCATAGGGTAGAGTGAAAGTAAAACTGTTACACCGTGTTTTCGAAATCTTATTAAGAACTTGATATTTTTCATTTCAACAACTTACATCATTCAAAAGCTTTGGAATCATTAATGATGTAAAATATAAACTTACAATTGACGAAAAATTTACCAATATCTCACAACTGTTTTGGACTAATGTTTTGCATTTTCTGTTTGTCTACTATACAAGCAACAAAAAAGAAAGATATAGTAATATTAAGATAAAATTATACAAATACAAAAAAATGAAGCTTTTCAGAAAGAAAAAAAAACATGAGCGTCTTCATAAATTAAATATGAATCAATTTGATATATATTCAGAATGGTAAATAGTAACTTGGTGTTCGTTTTTCCATACGTACATAACACCATTGCCTGTACATCATATAGATATGCCTCTTTGCACAGGCTTGAAACATGCATACATGGAAGATTTGATTAAACAGAATGTCATGTGAGAACAAGTGGAGAAGGGAAGATACAGATAAGTTTGACGAACACAATTAAAGAATGTCAGGTTTTATGTATGGGCCGGATTTCTTACAGTAGGTTTTGTGACTTGTTGGCGATAAATTTCAAACAGCACACAGTCCATTTCTTTTAAAATGATATATTAAAACATGTCAAACGTATATACAAATATTCGTTACAATGTTGGTTATCACAGTTGTATCCAGAGCTGTAAATAATTGCCTCTTTTTTTTGTCTGGTTCAATTCCTTTAGAACATAATTGACAAAACGAATTATTCTTCTCTACTCTGTTATTACAATACAATCTGTACTAGCTTCACTCTTAAAATCACTACCATACGCTTGTTATGGCTAAACTCAGAATCACGCAGTCTAGATCTAACTATCGAACTAAACTTTCGACACTTATTTATACTCCAACAGAAGCCTAGATCAGTGCTTCTCAACCTTGTCCAATATCATTCTCCCCTATAAGTTTTTCACTCACCCCAGTTCGAAAAAAGACAAAAAGTACTAAATTAAAATGCGAAATTCTTTATTATGACTTAAATATACATCAAACTACAACTAAAATGAATACAACATTAAATAAATGTATTTATCAAACTACAGCTAGAATAAATAATAATTACTATTGATATTATGATGCAATAATACTCAATTAAAACAACGAGAAAAATTCGGAAGGTTCTAGTAACATAACGCAATAATATAACACTCGCCAGTTCATAACTATTGAATTACACAATGTAAGATTCGTAAACAGTTCCATAAACAAACCTGCGATAAACTATCGCTTCTAAAAATACCATATTTAATACGCTATATAAACTATCTAAATTATAACTCTTGCATTAAACTGAAACAGTCGAGTATAACTGACAAAGAATCTTTATTTAACCTCTTTTTCTAATTCCACATTTCAGAAGGGTTGCAAACTTAAAATTTTATTTGATATCTACTTTAATTGTCGGCTGGAAATGAAGACAATAGACTGCAAATGAGATAATGTTACTGGCTGAAATATCAGAAAAGTAATGGAAGTAGACTCCACACAGAAATGTGGAACAATGATTTTCATGCAGCTTCACTGTTTGGCTGGTAAAACATCATAACTTCAACAGATGGAACAGTCCGTTACATCTACTCTTATTTAACTTTGCTTCTATAACATTCGCCCCCCCCCCCCAGTGGCACAACGATATGTCTGTGGACTTACAACGCTAGAATCCGGGTTTCGATACCCGTCGTGGGCAGAGCAGAGACAGCCCATTGTGTAGCTTTCTGCTTAATTACAAACAATCTATAATATTCAAAATTTATGTAATATTTTAATATTAGTTAAAGTAAAAAAAAATCGTCTGTATTTACTTGTGTATGTTTGAATCTTTTTTATCCCTATCTCAGTTCTGTCATGGCTTCCAAACAATCCGACTTCGAAACAAAATATCTTGACCTCATTTTTGTGTAGTTAAGCTCAATCTCGTCAACTTCTGTGACGAGGAACCCACTTTGAGACTAATGATGGCTGGAGACGGCTTGAATGGGTAACGAAGAAAAACTTTAATATAAGTTTAACATAACAGCAAATGTACAACGTTTCGACAAGGTTTTGTCATCATCAGGTACCTGTTCATATTTTGTTGTTAAAATATGTTCTAAATAATGTTCATTCACCATTAAACATTAACCATAAATCATGTTCATGTTTGTTGTTAAAATATGTTATGACTAATGTTCATTCACGATTAAACATTAACCATTAATCATGTTCATGTTTTGTTGTTAAAATATGTTCTGAATAATGTTCATTCACGATTAAACATTAACCATAAATCATGTTCATGTTTTGTTGTTAAAATATGTTCTGAATAATGTTCACTCACGATTAAACATTAACCATATATCATGTTCATGTTTTGTTGTTAAAATATGTTCTGAATAATGTTCATTCACGATTAAACATTAACCCCTAAATCATGTTCATATTTTATTGTTGCTATTTAACATAACAGTGTCTAAAGTATATAGTATTTTAAAACCTGATTATACTCTGTTATTTTAATTTTCAATTAAGGTTTACAGTTTGGTTTTAGAGTAACGTAATACACTGAGTTCTGTACATTAAAATTTGAAACTAACGACATTGCCCCTTTTAAAATGTTTAATTTCAAAACAACGTGTAAAATACATTACATTGGAAAATGATTTAAAAATTTTAATCCACAAAATAAACTGCTACAAATTCTGTCTTCTTGACTGTTGAAGTAAAGTATTCGTTTGTCTTTTAGTGTCGTGTTTGTAAGTAAATGAATTAGTTTATAGCATTAGTTTAAAATTAAAATAAATGTCGCTGAACAACAAAATTGTAAAAACCGTTTTTGCCAAAAAAACTAGTATTCGTATAAAAGATTTATTTTGCTTTAATCACCCTATTATTCGACACACTTCACGAAAACTCGAGGAATTACTGCTACGAATACATTTAAGTAGCAAATGTTTTTGATATTTGATACAAGAGGGATCAACATTTGCTCCATATTGTTATTGCTTGCTCCACTGTAACTTCCGGTTTTCGTAATCACCGAAGGGCAGCGACCAACACACCTAAACACTATATCCTTAGAATGATTAAAGCTTCCAGAAGTGGTATTTTGGGTTTACACTAATATTATTAGAACCCACTCCAAGTTAACTCAAAATATTTTGGTACAATGCCATTTTGGCACCAAAAAAAATGATTAATCTATTAAAGTCACAAACGGCATGTGCGTGAGAGTGATACTGAGAAAACTAGATAATATTGAGTTTATAAATGGTTTCTAGTGTAGAGAACAATGGTTACTTTTTTAATCTCCGTTGTTCATCATTCGGCCCGGACGTGACCTAGGGGTTAGTGTGCCCGAGACTATGAATCCGAAGATTTAAGTTTCGCGTCCCTTTATTGAAAATCCACGTTCCATACTGTAACAGTGATGGTCAAATTCCACTATTTGGTCAGACTCAGACTAGGGTAGTCAGTGGGTGCTGTATTAGTAGCCGAAGACGTAGGATATAAACTGTTTAGTGTGCATAACTAATAATCAAAATTATTTGGCTAATAATCGTATAGGCTACTAACCATGACGTAGGATATAAACTACTTAGTGTGCATAACTAATAATCAAAAGTTATTTGGCTAATAATAGTATAGGCTACTAACCATGACGTAGGATATAAACTACTTAGTGTGCATAACTAATAATTAAACTTATTTGGCTAATAATAGTATAGGCTACTATCCATGACGTAGGATATAAAGTACTTACTGTGTATAACTAATGATTAAACTTATTTGGCTAATAATCGTATAGGCTACTAACCATGACGTAGGATATAAACTACTTAGTGTGCATAACTAATAATTAAAACTCTTTGGCTAATAATCGTATAAGCTACTAACCATGACGTAGGATATTGTTACGTATCTGCTTGTTTGTTAATTTCCAGTAAACATTCTTTCCGAGAAACTTCAGCGATACAAATCCTTTCTTGGTTAAATCAGTTTATTCTTCCTCGATACAAACGTTTAGCACACAGTAATTTCACAATCAGTAAGTTTCTCGTTACTTTAAACTTAACTACTTTTATAATACACGCTATAAATCACAGCGATTCACAATCTCGAAAACACAGACTAGCTCGAAACGGGATCGTAAATTACCCGGAACTCTCTTCATTCATTACCGCAGGCTTTTCTGCAAGGCTTATATACTAAAAAGAGGGCGTCTCGAACAAACTCGGTCTTCCCAGATAATTCGAGAAATTCATCATGTGTTACCTGCGTCGCGTGACTTCCGCTGTCATAACAATATAAACTAATTAGTGTGTATAACTAATAATTAAACTTATTTGGCTAATAATCGTATAGGCGTTCATTAATTATTGTCATGGTTAGTAGCCTATACGATTATTAGCCAAGGAATTTTAATTATTAGTTATACACACTAAGTAGTTTATATCCTACGTCACGGTTAGTAGCCTATACGATTATTAGCCAAATAAGTTTAATTATTAGTTATACACACTAAGTAGTTTATATCCTACGTCACGGTTAGTAGCCTATACGATTATTAGCCAAATAAGTTTAATTATTAGTTATGCACAGTAAGTAGTTTATATCCTACGTCATGGTTAGTAGCCTATACGATTATTAGCCAAATAAGTTTAATTATTAGTTATGCACAGTAAGTAGTTTATATTTTCTTTATTAACAGGTATAACATTCTATACTTAAGAATTTTGGTATTGATACCCACAGAACTTATAAATGCAACTATCTAGCATAGCATAATACCCAATAACTGTAAATAGAAAGGTCAGTTATTCTTATTATGTTAAGTAAAGCTAACTCATTGTCATAATTAGAACATTTCCGTAGCAAGTATTGAATGTATCTTTATTCAGATATAATCAGTTACTTTTTCTAAATTTTCTTGAAGAGGTGTTTTCCTTTATTTATGACATTCCCACTAACCCGATGTTAAAAGGTCGTAAACATGTTCTAATACCTTTACTTAGGCCAAGATAACATACGACAACGGCTAGGAGCTTGTATCATGTATTATGTTCTAATTCCTTTACTTAGGCCAAGATAACATACGGCAACGGCTAGGAGCTTGTATCACTTTGGTTGTGTCTTACAATCTTACAGTCAATCCCACCATTCGCTGGCGGTGGGTGGTAATGACTAGCTGCCTTCCCTCTAGTCTTACACTCCTTAATTAGGGACGGCTAGCGCAGATAGCCCTCGTGTAGCTTTGCGCGAAATCCGTAACAAACAAACAAACAATTACTTAATAGTAATAATATTTCTGTGGTAATAATTAAAACTTATTTATTTTTAAATTTGTTTTCAGATAAAATTTATATACTCCTATAGTCATAGTTCTGAGACCCCTACTGATTCTCCACGCCCCCCAATGGGGTTGCCCCATAGTGTGCACATTAAGAGGATACTTCATTGAACATGTTATCTGAATTCGGAAAACAAACGAGACAGTTGAATATAAATGGAAGTTGTGACGACGTTCGATTTTCAAGTCATTTCAAGCAACTTTAGGGCAAACATGAATGACAGTTGTTCAGGTTTTTATGACAAATTCTTAGCCAACAAAACGTTCCTTAAGTAATTCGCTCGTTAGTTAGCAAAGATACAAGGAAAATTATGATTTTCTCTCGATGATATTCATCAATTGCATTATTAACTGTTTATAATTTTTCCTAAAATAAGGAGGGGGTTCCCAGTCTTGGCATTTGAAAACCCAGAATTGGTCCCCTGAATTAGACTGTTAGTATGGACATCCTCGTGATTTCTCAATGCCAGAGTGGGGTATGCCTTTACGAAATATCCATTCGTTAGATAATATTCGCAAGGCAGTTCTCTATCATGAACCACAACAATGGTTCATAATAGGGATCGCAAGGAATTTTACAAACTCCTAATAGAACGTTCGGGCAAAAATCGCCTTAAACAGTAAAGATTTAATTCAAACAATACATTAAAACCTTTACTACTGACTGCTAAGGCTGTACACATATAAAAATGAACAAAAAAGCATGCAAGTTAGACTTACAAGGAAAAGAAAATCCGCTCAAAATGGTTTGTTTATAATTCTTCTTCATTTTCTTGTTATTATTCTTTTTCCAGCCTACAACAAAAATAGCTTGGTATGTTGCACCCAAACCTTTTATAGAATACTAAATAAATTACTGTGAAGGTCGTAGGGGTATTGAAAAGTCGATTTGTTTCTTCTGTTTTTCATATAAGCTAAAAAAATCACATCATAATTCTTGTGTAAACGATGTTATCATTACCCCTTGTAATTAGCTTTCTAACAAACATTTGTTGTTCCTTTAAAAAGCTTAAGTAGAGGGTGAAACAGGAATTATCAGCCAATAATAAATGAACATTAGATGACTGTAACATGTAGATACTTAATGTTTTGTACACTATACAATGGTGTCTTCAGGGAGTCGACCACTATATTATGTATGAAGTGAAGGAGTTACAAAAATCAATACACATAATATAAAATTTTATTACAAACATTATACGCGCTTAGTGGGAGTTGTGGTTTAGTCTAGACATATATTTGCCCGTTGCTATGCATTATATATGCATATAATTTAATTATACAGAAACTATAACTGCTCACTATATTCTCAAACAAATTTCCTTGTTAATCTCCGGGTGCAGCTTAACATTTTACATTTTGAACTAATGCGATCAAATAGTCAATAGCTAAAGTAAATCATCATGAACCGTATCAGCTGGCTACTAGCTAGGTTTATTATCATTACAATGTATAAAGCTAGCTACCAGATCAAGTAATCTTTTGCCCATAGTTGAGCATTAAAACAAAAAGCCAGCAAACAAGATAAATAAAACATTGGGAATTTAAAAACCTGCAAATGTGGATCATAAAAAAGTTATCAAACAAGGCTGGGGATACTGTAGACATTGTTTACTCAAACTACAAATCCCTATTTTGACTCCACTAAATGTTATTCCAGGTAACAGTATGGAGTCATAATAGGGGTTTGTAGTTTGAGTAAATAATGTCTATAGCATCTCCAGCTTTGTTTCCTTACTTTTTGTTTCACCATCCCTATTTGCAGGTTTTTAATTTCCCAATTTTTTATTTATCTTATATACAAGGTGAGTCTATAATGCAAAACTCGTATATAATCAGGTTTTTGGCTGTAAAAAACAGAACGGAAAACTCAAATTGTAATTTTCTTTTTGTCTACATACCTGTCATTGTGTTATTCTAACTGATTCTAAATTATTATGCTTTATTGGCATACATAATGACTTTTCCCTTCAAATATCAGTTTCACAACACACTGGATATCAAAACCATGTAATGTCGAAAAGTTAAATTTCTGAAGACTCTCTTTGTAGAGTATTTTAAGTTCTAATTTTGCCCTCAACTTACTGATTTTTTATACCTTTTATTACCAGTGCAGTTCACATGTTGCATCATTCTGCCTGATTTTATGTTTTTACCTGATACAAATACCAGTGATCGTATATGTGACCTAGTGGTTAGCGTTCCATGGTGCTAGAATGGGAATCATAGAACTCATGGTTCTATCTTGGGGCCATATACGTTATAAGAATGATGGTCCATTCTCGCTATTCCATTAGTGTCGTTCAAAAACTGGCAGCGTGTGCAGTTGATTATATGCCATTCCTCTAGTCCAGCGTTTCCCAAACTATTCCAACTAGGGATCCGTTTATTTTTGTAATTTTTCATGAGACCAGGCCTCCTCAAATACCAAATTAGATAACCCACTAAGACATTAACTAAGGCTTAACATCAAGCTGGAAGCAATAGTTCTATCAATACATCATCGATTATAAAATATACAAGTGTTTTATAGTACTACTGTGTAAAAAGAAATTAGACTTCATTGTTATTTAATCTTTACATTAACTGTATTTTTATTAATGCTCTTTCAAGAAATAAACTTACCTAATGAGAAGGATGATGCTATTTTTCATCACACAGCAACTTCAAATGAGGAGGAAAAGAAGTCAGTTTGATCTTCAAATCTGGCTGGATATCTGATCTGTTCCTGTACTTGTATTTTAAGAAAACCAACGTTGAGAAGCCTGATTCTATTTTATAAGTTGTGACAAAGGGCATAAGAAACCTCACTGCTTTTTCTGATAATGCCCCCTAGTGGCACAGTGGTATATCTGCGGACTTATATCACTAGAAACCAGGTTTCGATACCCGTGGAGGGCAGAGCACAGATAGCCCAATTTGTAGTTTTGTGCTTAACTTCAAAACAAAACTTGTCTGATAAATTTAGATACTCAGCACGACAACTCAGCCAAAAATTAATTAACAAGACTTGACTAAAATGGTCTTTCATTGCGGTATCACAGGACAGTTCAATAATAGAATCAATTTCTGATTCACTGAGTTATAATCCTTCCTGATTTTCCGTGTCAACAGCAAAAGGGTTCCTGATCCACATTTTATTGCTGTCAATTGGAGGAAAATATTCTTTTAAGCATGATTTTAGCCCCAAAAGATGCTCTTTGATTGATGAGGAAATCTCATCTGGAATATTACCTTCTTCATCTTGGTGATGTAATTCTGTTAAAGTAGAGAAAGATTTATAATTTCTCTTCTCAACTTGATGTACCCACAAGTTAATTTTTTTATAGCTGCTTCTCTCTTTTCCTGGACTTTAAAAATATTTATGTTAGCACCTTCTAAATTTAGATTTATCGCACGCATTTAAGAAACCAAAAATCAATGCAAATTATGAAACCTGTCTCTAATGTAACGAATTTATTGTTGTGTATTTATTTTTAATATGAACGTTGTTTAGATTACATTTGTATTTAAAAATATGCGTAACTTATAGCGTCA
>NW_013670818.1:58554-71707 GCF_000517525.1 Limulus polyphemus | reverse complement strand
CTTTGATACCAAGCTGCACATCACTTAAAGTTAAACGTTTATAATTAGGCCTATTATTTTCACTAACTTCAGTTTCACTAGAACTAGGCTGCATTTGCGCATCACTTGAGGTTTTCTTGTGTGATGCATGTTTCTTCAGTCATCTATCCATATTGGTAAGGGGTTTTCTTAAAAATGAACAACTTAGAAATATTTTAATTAGTACAAACTAAGTCTCTCTCTCTCTTCTCAGAACAAACTGACACTTCTAGCACGGGCCACCAGCAACTTGTCTGCAGCCACCTGGCACTACCAGACGTAAGATTCAGGTCTCGCATATCTGTCCGGTAAAAGAGTTGGCGGTGGGTGGTGATGACTAGCTGCCTTCCCTCTAGTCTTACACTGCCAAATTAGGGACGGCTAGCGCAGATAGCCCTCGTGTAGCTTTGCGCGAAATTCAAAAACAAACCAACGTTCGTCGCCTTACTCCTTCTCTACAACTTCACCTCTACAGCCTTGGTCTCTTCTCTGGAACCCACCGGACATCTCTCTCTCTCTCTGCTTCTCTGCCTTACTTTTTAAACACCACTAGTCAAAAGTACAACCAACCTTTCCAACAATATTATAAAAATTCATGAATATAACAAATAAAACTGTCACCAGCGGGATGAAAGGGGATAATAATATCCCTGAACACCCCAGTTGAAGAAAGTTAACTTTCCTTTTAAAACTAAATTCCTCTCACAGAAAGAGAGAGAAGAGTTAGTGGAAACTAACGAATAGTGCGATTGACCGTCACATTATAACGCCCCCACGGCTGAAAGGGCGAGTATGTTTGGTGTGACGGGGATTCGAACCCGCAACCCACAGATTGCGAGTCGAGCGCCCTAACCACTTGGCCATGCCGGGCTCGAACGTTGGACAAAGCAATTAACAAACTTCCCATGATCAGGGTTACGGGGTGGCTGGGATCTATAAATTAAATGCCACGGCTCTTGGATCATTGAATCCAAGTCCCTTCAAAGTTGCTGTGTGTGTATGGGGGGTACTCCGATAAAACCCACTTTTACAAGACAGGCGCCGAATATTCTACCTGTCCTGTGCTGAAATATAAAAACACAAGAAATGATTAGTTTGAACATATATTTATTTCCATTAACAGAGTAAGCAAATTTAACACATTTGGAATAAGATTCCTAAAATTTTGGTGTCTTAGAACCGGTTAACTTGAATGAACAAATGGTCCTTTTTTATGTTAGACAAAATCCCTTCTCTGATCTTACCTGCAGACAGGGGAAGATCGGCTTGGACTCAGCAAGGGGACATGTCGAGCTAACGTGGTTTAAATTTACGGCATTTCACAAGAATCTCAAGGTTATCAACACTATAAAACTTATCTTAGGCTCTCTAAATTGCACTAAGTGACAAAACCTTAATACCTGAGGGACTGTAAGTATAAAGGCAGCTGTCAACTTGTGAATTCTATAGTTTCAGCAGCCTTAAGTACAAACTTTCACTTTTCCTTCCTGTTATATTAGCTTAGTTGAAATACTGGGAAATTCAAGTTAGATGAAATGAAAATTTAAATTATAATGTATTTGAAAATATTAATTTTATTATAATATATTTATATTAACTGGTTTAATTACATTTTTCTTTAACATACAACAAAGGCTTAGAGAAAGTTTGAAAATGGCGGTTGGTAGTGAAAGGGTTAAAGTTAATTTAATTTTTTTTTTAGTTTTCTGCGGACCAGCATTTTTTTTCCATGGACTGGTACCGGGTCACAGACCACACTTTAGGAGACGCTGCTCTTGTCTATCACTTCAAAATTATGTAGCTTTGCGCGAATATCGGAAACAAACAAACTACATTAATCTTGTCCTAAAATGATAACATATATTACTTGCGAATTTATATTTTTCCAACCAGAATTAGTAAATTCAGTGAATATAAGAAATAATCCATGAATGACATATAGCAGGCATTTTCTTTTTTATTTGTTAACATATTTCAATTTTTTGGGCATTTCATATCGTTATTGAAGAATTACATTTTTCGATAGCCTCGACATAAAAGTAAAGAAATAACAGTTCAGCTTATATTTATATCCGTGAAAACTGCGACCTTTTTAACCGGTAACTTAGAAGAATACTAATCTTGTAAAAAAAATATAATAAAAGCATGCTGAAACGTACTCACTAAAATACCTACATTCATTGACCGGTGTCGTATGAACACAACTACTGTAAAGTTCCCTAACTTTTATAAATTTGCACTGAATTTACAGGATAACTCAACAAAATAAAAACTGAAATGTCTTTTATATAAAATTCTATTTAATCTTGTATTTTATATCAGAAAAATAGTTGTTGGATTTCAGATTTCTTGAAAACCACGTGTTTTACATTTGCACGTTTGGTTCTATGAAAGAAAGTAGTCCGTAAGTGGCGTGATTCTCAAACGGCTATTTCGATCATTAGATGTACCCCTAACGTAAATATCTCTTTAGTAAATTTTTTTGAATTATCAAGAACAATAAGCAGATTTTGCATCAGGTATTTTTAAACAGTATTAAGGCTCATCTGTCGATTATACATACATATATATATATAAATTTATAGTTTATTTTCTAAGATGTACTACAAAATGGAATATCATAAAGAAATATCTGGGAGTACAATAAGTAATTGGAAAACCACACTAAGGAGGGAAATTGCACCGCCCAAACACGTCATACTATAACAGCCAATGATTGTGAGGTTTAGGGAAGCATTTCGAAGTCTGCGTAAAATATATATTGTTAGTGTGTTAATATAGCGGTGAATTGTAACACGCACGTAGGATAAATTTGGAAGTGCTAAGTTTTTTAGCTGTTTATTAATACAAGTTGTAGAAAGAACAAACTTATTATTACTATGGCTTCAGCGAATATGTCGCACATATTATTTAAAGTGATATTTGCGACCCACATCTGTTTTGTGATTATTTCTTTATTTATACAGTGGACACATGGTAAGTTATAATATAAGTTATACTAGCAATAAATTATAAATAATGCCGGTTTATGTACCAATGCCATTAACCAATTAAAAGTCTTAAGTTACAAATTAAAACATTAACCTTGAGTATTATAATACTAATAGTAATTCACTATACCGTACAGTAATAATACTAGTAGAGGTAGTAGTATTACTATAAAATTAGTAGTCTAGAATAACTAACCTAGCTATACTTATACTAGTAGTAGTAGTAGTAGTATATTTAGTAATATCAGGACTAATAACCTATTCACATTTTACAGTACAGACTAACTCACTACTGAAGCCCTAACTTAAAAGTTAAGTGTGTCAGCTTGTAGACTGAATTATTATTTTGGAAGATGTGACTGAGAATTCCTATTTAGCTCTCATTTAATTTTAAGGTAGTGTCTGTGTGAACTTACTTTGTACAATAAAAGTAAAATTGAAAAATTCACTTAAGGTTAACGTTAACAGTTAAATTACTTACACTTACTTTAGCTGTTATTCATGATTTTTGAAAAATAATTTTAGTAATGTGAACTGTAAAAAGAACTGTTGACAGTAAAATACAACAATTAGTGTTACTTTTCTAATAGTGATTAATCCATGGGTGCAAAATTGAAGAAAATTAAAAGGAGATTGTATTAGGTATTTTAGAGAAACATGTTAGATAAGGAAAAAGCTTATTTGTTTCTTGGAGTATGGTGGAAGTAGAAAATGAAGGTTTATCGTGGGGAAAACATTCTTTAGTAACAAGCTGTATGTAGGATCTACCTCATTAAAAGGAAAACTTCATTCAGTATTGTATCAGGAGCATAGGGTAGAGGGAATATTAAGTTTTTTGGGTGTGTGCTCCTTTGTAAACAGTATATTACAGATTAGGTTCCATTGCTACCACTTTGGGTCATCAAATCTGTAAGATGTGGATATTCATGAATAGGCCTGCATTTTACTGAATGAGTCTTTCTGATGCGTATGTTTTAAGTAATAAATATAACTACAGGTTTCACTTTTGACTAGAGGGCCACTAACATGGAATTCTTCTACATGCAAAATGAGGCTAAAAAATTTGTCTTATCACATTGACAAGCCAAACCTTTATTGAGCAACTGAGGTGTCAACACACTAGTAACCAGGTTCAGGCCTACTTTACTTTACTGCTCAGTCATGAAGTAAACAAAGGATAAGAGCATTGTTGGTGTCATTTACATTGCACCGTTGATGAGTAATAATCACAAAATTAATGTAGTAATATAACTCAGAAGAACCTCCGAACTACTACTTAGTGTTAATATCAATGTACTAGTGATGCTCCCAATTGTGATGTTCTGGTTTAGCATAGCTAGTATACATGTCTAATGTGCCACATTTATATAGGGTGTTTGAAATTTCACTTTAGAAACTTGATATGTTTTGTAGAATTGTAACAATAACTTGTTTAATCTGAACCCAACTAGCAACTATGGTAACAAAAATGTATTTCATCAATTAAATGTAGTTGTTCAGTCTTAGTAACACTTTTCAATATGAAAACCAATAGTACTCGAGTATTTCCATCAAAATTTCAAAGCTAGTGAAATATGATTGTAATTATTATACTTGTTATAAGACATCAGTATTAGGGCTTTCATATTTTGTAACATTACAAGAGTGAACAACACTGTTTGCCATATTCATTTCCAGTACCAGCTTTTATAGGTGTTCACCACTAATGTGTTGTATGGCAGCTGATCTCATGAATTATATATGGAAGGAAGCACATAGCCAGAAATGAATATGGCAAACACATTGTGGCTGATATAATATTCACTCTTCTTGAAAAAACACTAAGGCACTGAGTGAAGAACATGGTATTAAAAAAAATAATAGGCTTAATACTGATATCTGATGAATAGTATAATTAATTATTATCATGATTTGCCAGCTTAGATAAAGAGTTAACACAGTAGCAAGTGCTACAAGTAAAAATTAATTTCTATGTTTGAAAAAATGGCAGAATATTTATACATATAAATCGGACAAATTCTTAACTATTAACATTAACTACATGAAATAATTACGATACCGTTAACAGTTAGATTTGGAGAAGAATAATGTTGCCAGTGTCTCTGAAACTGAAAGTTAAGGTCAAAGCTTGTTATAGCACATAACTTAGGTTAGTAAAAGATTGAACATTCTCCAAATCTTGTCATAAGTAACAGTGGTAGTTATATTTAAAATTTGATGAAATCATTCATAGCATTTTATTAGTGAGAAAATATCAGTGTAGATGAGTGATTTAGCAGTGACAAGTTTATCAAATTATATAAATAAATCACTCAATCTTGATTAATAATAGGTCAGTGTTCGTCACATCAATTTACCTGTGCTAATGAAAGGTGTATTCCCATGACGTGGCATTGTGATGAAGACGACGATTGTGGAGACAGATCTGATGAAATAAACTGTGGTAAGTTTGTTTAATGTGTCTCATTTTACCTGCTTACCCTCCCTTTTGCGATGGGCTCATTATAATATACACGATATTATTGATACTATTTAACTTTTAATGCTGTAAGGGTATCTTCACAAAATTTGGTAGACTTTTAGTAAAGATTTACAAGTCTTTTATACATAAAAAAATCAGATTTTTTAATGAAGTAATTTTATTATAGATTTGTTTGTGAAAATATTGCGCCTGTTTCGTCACCAGTGCAAAAAAATATTGTTTGTCCCTAAAATCTCAAGTATTATTTGTGTAATATTTAAAACATCCTAAACGCATTTCGAATGCTCGTTTTCAGTAAAAACTTTATACTGTTCTGGGAATAGTGTTTTGACGTTGTAAACCGAGGGACAAGGGTGTGGGTGTAGTTGTTGAGAAAAGTTGACTAAAGGTAATTGAGTACTACATTCTCTTTATAGAAGGTAATGAGTAGGAAGTTGGTTCCTTGTGTGGTACTAATTAGACCCAATCTAAAACTGCTCTGAATTGGTTACCTTTTGTAATGGTCAGGGTGGGTGTTATATATTTAGGCCTTAAAATATCGTAGGTCAGTTGGTAGAGAATTGTCCTTATGACACTAATGAGTTGAGTTTTGTGTTCAAGCTCTGTTTAACCCTTTGGATATTATAAATAAATATATGAAACTTGACATTTATAGCCTTTTGGTGCAACAATCGGGTATACCTTACAGTGACACAAAAACTTTTCTCATAGGGCGACAGTTGTGATACTTGGACGCCCTTGAATTTCCTGCCTTAGTACCACGAGCAAATGTGCAACTAGTGGATATTGATATTGAAAAAAAGACCAAACTCTAAATTTCATTTTGTTAGTGGATAACTGGCAATTTTTGAGAACCTATTTGAAATTTAATTACACACTTCAAAGGGTTATGGTAGATTTTGTAGTATCCTGATAAGTCAGTACTAACATAATCATACAAAAAAAAGTGGCCAAATGACGAGTAACTCGTGCTTGTTAATAAAAATTGACAAACATGATAAAATAATTTTAAACCAATTATAGAGTTCACCTTTTTTTTTAGCTAGCAATTTTAAACTATGTATCCAATAATATTGATTGTCTTAGCTGCATTATGATATCAATTCTTTTACTCATTTTTTGTAAAACAGTAATTTTTTTGGGGGCTGCTCTTTTATTTTCTTACAGCCAAGCTATTTTTGTTAGACATATCATTTTGTTAATAACTACAATTTATCTCATAAATAGAATTCACCATTAACTATCTACCTAGACATTTATTAAATAATGACAGTAAAATAGGCATCCAGTATCTTTCAACCTTCTGCTAGTTGGTAAATTACAAACAAAATTACACAGTACACTATAGTGCAACCCATGAAACAATGCAAACAATTAGAAGCAAATGGACATTTACTGGAATAGTCCTTTCTATTCCATGAGAGAAACAATCAGTCCAATATTCTCCATGAGTACACCATTGTAATCAAAAGATGAGTTAAAACAGACATGTCAAAATCAGTTTCCCATGTCCCATCAACAACCATCTTACTCTGGGCAAGATACTGCTCCACACTGTCATTGTATCAATTTTAACTAGTTTTGGTGACCATCAGCCCCAATACTACTTATTAATTCAGGTATGCATAGCATGTGAGCAACTATTGCACTTCTAACTTCAAAATGCTGCTATTCAGAGCCAGTTACTATATTAGACATAGCTTGAAAAAGGCAGTTTCCATCACCTTTAATGCTCTTTAAAGATAGAACATCTGGTAAAGTTAAAATGATGTTTGATCCACATGTTGAAATGGAAACAGGTCTAATACATTACAAGCTTGTCTCTGCCATTCAGTTATTGACATAATGGGCATATCAAAAGCAGTTATTTATTAGTCTGTTAGAAACAGCTTTGTACCTCTTCGTGTAGGAAGTTAACAATGGGAGCATGGGTCATCAGACATGGGTCGATATTGTGGTGTTTATTTATGTTCCACTGGCTGCATCATCAGTCAGTGAAGAGTTAACCCATTAATATTAAATGCAACAATACCTGTGGGTTGCTGCAACAGCAACATCTATCAGTTACCAACTGAACCCATGCTTTAATAGTGTCTAGTAAAAAACTCTTACCAGTACTGCCAGACCCAATAACAAAAAGCCATAAGTATTTTGGCATTGCAACCCAGATCATCATTTGCTTGGGCCTTTATGGTGGTCTTGACCTTGTTGAACACACTCAGTTGGTTCTCATTCACATCTACTTGTTCATCATGCTGAATGACATCTTCAAATTTTACCATAGCATTGTGTGCCTTAGTAGCAACGTAGTGTAATGGACCACCAGGAGGAGGGCCACTGCTTTGCTGTTCTTTGCTTACATCTTTGGTGATGTTCTTGAATTAGTTCACGTACTTTCGTTTCTGCTTCTTGAAAACGAGACAATTGGTTATGGTATTTCAAACCATACAACAGGCTATCTCTACGAGCATTAAATGTCTCAGTGTAATTGGAGTAGTCTCCTATTTAAGCTATGGCATTTTCTCCAGGACTTAAACAACAACAACATTGAATAGAAGTATTTGTAACATACCAATTTAGAATCATTGTCTTACCTACAAATTTCAGATTCTTATTACCCTCCGAAGCTAACGACACTGCAGGACACTTTCTGGCTACCGATTCAACAACACTCCAAAGACACAATTTCTCTCTTTCAGGTCTGGGAAAACCAAATTGACAAACATATCTAATCCAGATTGTTTTTTGTTTTTTTTTATCTTAAGCAGTAATTGTTGCAATGGTGAGACTGGTATTTTGATACTCTTTTGTGCAATATTGGATTTTCTCGTTTTGGTTACAACCAGGAAGATTTTTGCCTGCTGAATCAATACTTTTTCATATTGGTTAGGCTGAGCAATTTCTGAAGGAACTGGGTCAAACATTAAACCGTTTAACATGCAGCGTGGCGGAAGTATTCATGTTTGGAATTTCTCATTAAAGTACCTACAGATGTGTCCCATAGGCAACCCATCATGAGGAGCAGGTTTTCTTCTACGTACTCCTACAGCCATTCACAAACATCACCAGTGATCGAGTGGGTGAAGCACTCCAGTTGTACACATTCAACTTTGTTATATGACATGCAAAAATACTCAGCATGCTCTAAACATTTCTTGTGATACAAGGTAAAAGCTGTTTTGAAAGTTTCAATAATTTTACTTTCATTCAAACTTTCACGTGTACCACATAATACTTTTTACTTACCTACTGTTCATTTGCAAATTCCTGCAATGCATGTACATCACCTCTTTGTAGTGCACGGTCTATTTTGTAATCAGCTCTTCTGACACTGTATAATATATTGCTTATCTTCTTGATAATCAGATAATGAGGTGATGTAAAAATAGCAATTTAGAGCCACAAACATTTGAGTCAAGGTGGCATTGTCTGTTGTTCCCTTTTTGATATGGATTATGCATATCTGACTGTACAATCATCCATTTGTTGAAGATATTGCCTGGCATTTAGTGGAGTACACTTACCAGTGTTAGCGAATATGGTGCATATATCCTCGGTTGCTTCAGGAATAGATATTTGTGGACAATTCAGGACACATCCAAGTAGCAGCCCCATTCCCACGAGCACCCTCGTTCTTTACAGTAAGCTTCCTTTATAAAATATTTCCATCTTTGTCAAAAGCAGCACCAAAATAACAAGTTTCTGCCAAAAATACTCCGTATGTGTATGCTTTCTCTACACACGATTTTGTTTGTCTTACTGTTAGAAGTTGCTTCAGAGGCCTTACATAATGATGTCATCACCACATTACTTAAAATGTTGAAAATTTTTAATAAATTCATGCTAATAAGTCTCTCACTATTGCAAAGAAGATTTTACTAAATGCTGTGTCAGGTCTTCTTGATAGGCTTGCTTCATCCTGGCAGGAAGACTGAATCTTACTCGCCTCTCCTCCCATGGCACGGATGTTTTTTTCTTTTTTGGTAATGTGGGCATCATTGAAATCCCTCATGCCTTTAGGACAAACACACAAGAGATCCTTTCAGTGTGCTTTATGTGACCAAGGGATCATAAATACCGGTTCAATGAATTCTCCAGTTTCCTTATTTAAGATCTTTCATTGATCTCGAGGGGTGGTTAAGTCGGGACAATACTAACATATAGGTTCCTCTGCTACCACCTCATCCAGAGATCATATCTTTACGATTGCCTTGCTTCAGAAATGGAGTGCATATCTTAACAGTCAGGAATTCCACGGTCTGTGCATGGACAACAGGGCTTCCCTACACAATGTTTATCCTTCTTGCTCTTCAAATGGTGATGCCTTATGGTCTGGGCTTATTAAGGGGAACATCTTCAGGCTTCACTCCAACAATGCTTGCTCTTCCCATGAGAGGGCACTTGGTCCAGGGCTCCTTGTTTTCAAATCTTGGATCTCCTTTATCAGTAGCAGATCGATTGTCTCAACACAACCAAATTCTCCCAACAGAATAGATGCTACATTACAAGGTTTTCTGTTGGATTATCTCTCCTTTTGGAACACTGGTGAATGGTGGGTTGACTACTCATTGGAACACCCAACTACTGGCAATTTGGTCTTCAATACTTCACCTTCGGGCTTTGGCATCCACACTTATTTTTTTATTAAGTGAATCTGTCAACATGGTTTCACTAAGGAAAAATCTTGCCTTAAAAATCTGTTTACATTTTTTTGAAAAGGTTACTGCTTATGTAGATGAGGGTAAGGGTGTAGATTTGGTGTATCTGGATTTTCAGAAAGCATTTGACAAGGTGCCACATAAAAGGCTTGTAAAAAAAATCTTTATAGATGTGGGGGATTAGTTAGCAAATTGGATAGAAGAATGGCTGGATGGAAGAAAGCAGAGGGTTGTTACAAATGCAAATTCAGTTTAGCCAAACTGGATTAATGTCACAAGTGGGGTACGTCAGGGCTTAGTCTTAGGACTTTTGCTCTTATTGATTTACATCAATGACATAGATGAAGGAATAATCAATAAATTACTTAAATTTGCAGATGATATTAAGGTCTTGGGTGTTGCTAACTGTGAAGAGAATGCTGCTGATTTACAAAAGGATTTAGATCATGTAGCGAGTTGGGCAAATAAATGACAGATGAGTTTAATTATAATAAATGCAAGATAATGCATTTGGGTTATCATAATTTAAATTATAAGTATAATTTGGATGGAAATAACCTTTACAGTGTTATGAAGGAAAGGGATCTTTGTGTAATAGTCGATCAGTCTCTAAAGCCATTCAAGCAGTATGCTGTTGCTAGTGGTAGGGCAAGCAGATTTTAGGTTGTATCTACAGAAACATTGAATACAAGTCTAAAGAGGTTATAATTTCATTGTACAGGTCACTGGTTAGGCCACATTTGGAATATTGTGTTCAGTCTTAAGCTCCTTTCCATAGGAAAGACATTGAATTGTTGGAAAGGGTTACTAGAATGGTGTCTGGGATGGAGGGGTTATCATACCAGGAGAGGCCGAAATCTCTCAAATTGTTTTCTCTTAAAAAAAAGAATTGGGGGGGGGGTCGTGATTGAGGTGTTTAAAATTGTAAAAGGAATTGATAGTGTTGATGAATCATCTTTTTTCATATTTAATAGTGAGAATAGTAGAACTAGAGAACACAAATATATATTTTGGCAACATTGGAGTCATCTTTGGCTGAGACAGTTTCATTTTTCAAACAGGGTGGTTGGCCTTTGGAATGTGTAGAGGCAGTAACTTTAAGAGAGTTTAAGAAAAAGCTTGATAAGTATATGAATGACACGGGCTGGCTTTAAGATTTTTTTTTTATTCTTTTAGTTTAGTTTAGAGGATGGAACAGCTGAGATGGACCAATAGGTCCTATGTTGTCCCAAAACATTGTTATGTTAAATGGTTCACATCTGTTTTTGTTAATGTAATGGCTACTATCTATTATCATTTTATATTTATAGCAGTATTAAGATGGTTGTAATGAATAATGAATCAAAATAGAAACACAGAACCCAGCTTTATACATCTAGTAATTTTTTTTCTGTAGGCATATTCTGATTTTGACCCATAGTAATAATAATAATATCAGGTCATCATCAGATAAGATATACATATTAATTATATATTAATATAAATGTGTGTGTGTGTGTGTGTGCTTATTAATAACATTAATTTTTAATACTAATCTATACACTCAACAAGTAATGGATAATATGCTGGACATATTTCAATGAAATTGCTGATGAAATAGGGAATCAAATCTTAACCTCAACTATAGTGTAGTAATTTCCTGTTATATGTATGTCAGAAATACTGAATTCCATGAACTCAACAGGGTGCGACATGTTTATCAGACACACCCTCTTAAATAGGATTGGAGGAATGGAAAAAAAACTGGTGACCCAACATAATTTGTAATAGTGACAAAAAGCAATATGATTTGGCAAGGTTTCAGTGTAACTGGTAATTTTTTCTCCTTATTAATGGTATAATATTCGGGGAAGATTTAATAAATGATTAACTCTGGAATTACCAAAATGAACCTTCATCTCTTTTAAAGACGCATGTAAGCTATGTATTTACCAAATAGCTTATGGACCCATGAATTTGTTAGTTCTTAATTACACAAGTCACACACACACACACACACATACATATATATATATATATATATATATATATATATATACGTACGCACACAAAACAGCAACAAAAAACTATTAATAGTGTAATTAATCGTACTAATTAGTGCTTGGGTATTTTGTGTATTTTACATGAAGTGAGTGATTTTGAAGTGTTTTTAATTTGTACTGTAAAAAGTGAACGGGAAACATAACTGTTTCAAAATTACAGTTATTTCTGTACTCCATTAGTCAGTTGATATCTGTTAAAGAAAGTGCAATGAAAAAAAAATCACTTTTATATTAATTTTGAGTAATCTCTTTTATTATTTATCCTCAATCTTATATTGTTTTTGGTTTGGCTGCTTGGATAGCCCTATTCTAATCATTTATATCTCCAGCATTACACTCATTTCTGTAAACTATCATTAGACTTAATTTGTCTTTGTAGTTTTATTTAGAAAGCCATTTTGTTCTTTGCTTCTCCAAACACCAAATGATATATGTGTGTGTGTGTGTTATTTTGTTATATATTAAAATACTTTTTTGTGTTACTTTCTCCAGATTAAGGACAAAAATAAAGCATGCAATTGGACAGAAGTTGTGCATATATGATAGTAGTTTCACATGCTTAGTATGTATGTTTTCCTAACTGCTTTAAGGGAACATTGATAAAGCTTCCTGAGAATGGAAATTCTAAAGATTAAGTTTCAACAGAATTAATCTCAACAACTGATATTTTTGTCCAAAACCCAGTCATGTCTTGTTGGTTATTATTTCATCCTAACTGGATTATACTTGCTGAGTACAGTACATAAACTATAGTATTTGGTTGCATTTTGTAAATTTTTCCTGAATTGTGCAGCGAAATATTTAGTGGCCAGGTAGCACCTCAAATAAGATCACAACTGAATTTTGTTTTATTATTATATATGAGTTAAATATTTTGCTCTTATTAGTGAGATAGATTACCCAAAATTTTGTTTTTGTTAGTGTGTGCAAGATACAATTAAAAAGGTAAGGTTTTTTTATTTT
>NW_013670818.1:51214-57554 GCF_000517525.1 Limulus polyphemus | reverse complement strand
CAGTTTAACGTTGAATATTATTTATGATTTTATATCAAGAGGTATTTTAAGAATGTGAAATAAGAAAAACTTCATATGAATGTTGCCCACATTACCAAAAAAGAAAGAACCATCAGTGCCATGGGAGAAGAGGCGAGCAAGATTCAGGCTTCCTGCCAGGATGAAGCGAGCCTATCATGAAGACCTAACACAGCAGTTTATTTTAGATGAACACCATTTATGATACAAATTCTAAATAAAACTAACAACAGTTCACCAACAGTGCAACAAAAAAACTTTGCTTAGCATGAGAAAGATAAAGCAGATGGATGGCATGACAAAATCAAGAAAGCTTAGAAAAAATAGGATAATAGAAGCAGAGGGAAAACAATTGACACGATCAAATGAAACTCATAAAGAAGCAAAGAAAAGAAGACATTGATGATGAAAGACATGCAAATAGGTTCTGGCCCCATATCTTCCCCGAACAGTTAGATGTTTTTGAAGAATATTGAATATCAATTAGGTTGAATTATTTTATCATGATGTTTACTGTCAAACCTTTTAGAGTTAGTATTTATTATAAACAATGAGATTTCTTTTTATTTGTTTTTAGAGTTAAGAACTTGCTCATCAACAGAATTTCAATGTGACAACCAAAAGTGTGTACCAACCAGATGGCAGTGTGACAATGAAGATGACTGTGGGGACAAGTCTGATGAAAATCCAGCCATTTGCAGTAAGTTTGTGTTTCAAATTGAAAATAGAATAACATAGTTGTTACATTATTTTTTGGTTTCTATTTTTCAAAAAAAAAATGTTACTTTACAAGAATCATGTTTTGTTATACATTTATATTGCTGTGAAAATGCATAGACATGTCAATTTTCAGATATGTAGATGCAAAAAGGTGGAGTTGGTACAGAAAACTGATAAAACTGCTCAGATACTCTTTGTAACATGTTCAATCTGTGTGTGTATTTATTCTCATGTTTGCATACTTTTCAAATTTAAGATATTCCAAAAGATTGGAAATAAGTTGATAACACGTTCAGTATCAGCATTTGAATTCTGAAGTATTCATGTTAACAAGTTTCTTTATCATATATATATTCTGATACTGCACATCTTTGATTACTGCCCTCTATATGCTAAAATTTTTTTTGCATGCCACAAGCCTTGAGCTCCCACATACCCCACAATCAACGTGGTTCTCCGCATCTCGTATGCAAGTCCTCATGCGACAACCCTCCACCAATAGGAGTGCAACACACCCTCCTGATGCATGTGGCTCCCTCTATTTGATTTTTCTGAACTATCGCTTCTTGTTAGGCAGTGATCTTAAATAGACATTTTTCAATTGTGCTCTCTTCGTGTGTTTATTTAATATTTTTTTTTGCAAGGTAATGACTTTTTCTTTTTTTCTGTAGTTTTTTTGCCACAAAAAATGACTTTTGTTTATCTTTTTTTTTATTCTTCACCATTTATGTTGATTCTGATGTTCATATCACAATTTCCAGTACCCTTACACAGGCCTCAGGTTGGAGGGTCTTGACCAACGATTTTTCACCAATTATTTGCTGGGAGATTGATCATTATGTGAGTCAACCTCCTTCTTCTGATAATCTTTGACTTCCTCCTGAATCTTCCAAACCTGTTCATGGCAAGGAGGATTTTAACAGCCTTTTTTCTCCACCTATGTCGTGTCTTCTCAAGGTTCTCCTGCAAAATCTGCTAGGCTTAATTAACTTGGCTCTTTTGGATATGATGTCTCGGGTGTTTTCAATTTCATCCGTTTGCCCAATTTCATATGATCATGTTTTTTCCTTATTACATCATACCCCCTTCCTTAGAGTACCTTGTATTCCCTCCTTCTCCTGACATCGGGGGTTCAGTTGAGAGCAGGTGCTAGCATGCCTCACCCTTCACAGGGTTACTATCCTGTTACTGTTTCCCATCCTGCAACGTCCCATCCTTTACCACTAGGGATTCAACAAGTCATCATGCTTCTCGATGTAGGATTAATCGTCACCAACAGTTCTGGTCCAGTGGGGGTTGTTCCCCTATGGCAGGAATTCACTACTGATAGCCTGATCAACCCTTTCTCAACTCCCACCAATTGGAGCCACTTCTTCCACTGTTTCCAGTCTTTCACCTTGAAAAAACAAAAGATTAGCGAATACCAGAACTATACCAGTTGTGTATTGCAATGAACCATTATGACATGTACACCTCTCATCAAACATCATGAAGATCTAATTTAGTAGATGACATAAAACATTTCTTTTGCTTGCATAAAATTCTTAACTTACATAATTTGCAAATGATCATCTATAATTAGCCTACAAGCATATATCAACATATGCATAAAAACAGATATGCTATTGATATAAATTATAGCCATTGCTTAATACATTTTGATATGAAAATGGTAATTAAACCGTGCCTGTGTGTGAAGGATGACCCTGAAAATCCCCTCCATTTATCCCACACACAGTTTTCCTTCCTTTGTCTTCCTCTTACAACTCTCATATAGCACTGGTCCACCATGCACCTTGTTTGTTGGGTGGAGAAATAAATAGATTTGGATGATTATGTATCACAGAGTCCACTGACTCTATTACACGGAATCATCCAACAAGGTCCAGTTATTTAAAAGAAAACATAGTAGAATAATTTTGTAGATTTTAAAGTATTCATATGCAAACTTGAAAATAATAATGCCGTTAAAAATCACACATTTTAATAGTTATTCAAATATCTTTGAATATTTCTTGTTATTATAGGTAACAAAACCTGTGGACCTGAGGATTTTACCTGTTTATCAAGTGAAGGTACTTGTATACCTAACACATGGAGATGTGATGGTCAGAGTGATTGTCCAGATGCATCTGATGAAAATACAGATTGTCGTAAGTCCCTTACTACTTTTTTTAAGTTTACAGAAAATATTTTATTAGTCAATTCCAAACATGTATGTATGTCCAGTAAGTTAAAAATTAGTAGACTAAAAGTTATCAACATATCACTCCATGACATTCTTCGATACATAATTCTAGTCTTGCATTTGGATTGGTTTAGTCAGAAGTGTGGAAAAGATTGGGAACTGAGAAAACGGGTAACCTTGTATTTCTTTTAAAAGCAATGAACAATGGTCGTTAAAAGATGGCAAAATGAAATGTTAAAAATGTAAATAAATGTTTTTAACATGAAGAATTTACATTTAAATCAAAGTATAAAAAAAAGGATTTAAATAAATTTGGAGTTCATTCAAACGTGTCTTGTAGTGAAAGTTTTGTAAAAGACCCAGACTGTTGCTGGAATTTAACTTTGTATTATTCAGAATAAAAGGAAAATAACATACCTGGTTATGAGTAGGATTGAATCTTATATTTTTATATTATCATCACTTTGATAAAATCTAACAAATTACCTTTTAACTTCTTTTTTTCACATGCTCATTGCAACTAAAGATCCATATTTTCCTATTAATAAGATTCAAAAGAAACGCATCTCTGTTTATTGTTAAAAAAAACAAAAACTACCTCTATATTATTTGAATAAACATTTTCAGTTCTTACTTAGTCAATAATCAAGGCAATTATGTTAACACAGTGTTTAACTCTTTCCATACAGGCACTCTTTTCTGCTCATGTCACAAGGTTTTACTTAGTAATATTCAAAATGTAATCAAAATACTTTTATTATCCTGCTGTAGGAGTAAACTTGGCTTAAAAATGAAGCTAATAATAAAAAATGTTAAAATCATACAAGACTTAAATTCTTATTTAAAAAAAATCCTCAATTTCTTTTAGTATGGGAATTGGGAAATTTCTGTAGGTATTTACTCTTCTCTGATTTATTTGCCACCTCTCCGAGAAGTATGGAATTTAACTCTGCTCGGGCATCATTTACTGTGTAGGTCATGAGGTTTTAGTCACATTCAAAATTTAATTAAACTCATTTTGTTTATATTATGCAATTAGTATAGCATAAAATTATAACCTATAATCCATATTCTAATAGTATACTAGTTTTAAGTTCTTAAATTTATAACGCAATGTTTAAAAAAAATTCCCGAATTTCCCCTAGTGAGATATGTGACATATTTTCTCTAGGCTTCCTCTCATCTCTATTTTATTCACCACCCCTCCAATAAGTACAAAATTCAACATAAATTACTCACTACAAAATTGTCATTGCTCAAGACAAACCATAAAGTTTTATAGCCTTCAATCTTGTTTGGTTACAGAGCCATCAAATGTAAAATCAGACCCCTCTTGCTCACCCACCTGTCACAGTTTCACTTTCAGTATTCTATGTACTATGTTCTGTATAACCAATAGAAAGCCAAGGTTTTCATCTATCAAATAATGTATTATATTATGTTGTTTTCTGAACAGAAAATTGTCATTTTCTCTGTTAGTACAAGCTTTGATCCCATGGGAAACATATCAATTAGCTTGGATAAATTTGTAATGAACGACTCTTGTCGCATAGTTGGAAAGGTAGAAAAATTGTGATAGTTTGGGGAAATTGTCTGCTTTCTTGCGTGTTATTATTCAATGTCCTTTCGTGAATTATTTAATTACATAACAATTATTTAGTGCATTACTACCATTAGTATAAAAAAAAATGTAGGGTTAAGTGTCATCGACAGTCGACAGCAAAAAAAAAGATCTGGGATAAGTACTGTATTTCTTGTTTTTGTGTTTATTCTTTATTTAATATTATAAATGTAACTAAAATGTAAAAATAGGAATCTCTCTAGCTTAGTTAAGGTTAGCTTATTTAAAATGAATAATAATATAATAAAAATGTTTCATGAGTCTTCCAAGTCTGGTCTTTATTCTATACTTGAAGACTTCATTCTTCCAAGTGTGGTATTTATACTATATTTGAAGACTTAATTCTTCTAAGTATGGTCTTTATTCTATATTTGAAGACTTAATTCTTCCAAGTCTGATCTTTATTCTATACTTGAAAACTTCATTCTTCCAAGTGTGGACTTTATTCTATACTTGAAGACTTCATTCTTCCAAGTGTGGTATTTATACTATATTTGAAGACTTAATTCTTCTAAGTATGGTCTTTATTCTATATTTGAAGACTTAATTCTTCCAAGTCTGGTCTTTATTCTATACTTGAAAACTTCATTCTTCCAAGTGTGGACTTTATTCTATACTTGAAAACTTCATTCTTCCAAGTCTGGTCTTTATTCTATACTTGAAGACTTAATTCTTCTAAGTGTGGTCTTTATTCTATACTTGAAGACTTCATTCTTCCAAGTGTGGTCTTTATTCTATACATGAAGACTTTGTTCTTCCAAAAGTGTGGTCTTTATTCTATACTTGAAGACTTGTTCTTCCAAAAGTGTGGTCTTTATTCTATACATGAAGACTTCATTCTTCCAAGTGTGGTCTTTATTCTACACTTGAAGACTTCATTCTTCCAAGTGTGGTCTTTATTCTACACTTGAAGACTTCGTTCTTCCAAAAGTGTGGTCTTTATTCTACACTTGAAGACTTCGTTCTTCCAAAAGTGTGGTCTTTATTCTACACTTGAAGACTTCGTTCTTCCAAAAGTGTGGTCTTTATTCTACACTTGAAGACTTCATTCTTCCAAGTGTGGTCTTTATTCTATACTTGAAGACTTCATTCTTCCAAGTGTCATCTTTATTCTATATTTGAAGACTCAATTCTTCCAAGTGTGGTCTTTATTCTATACTTGAAGACTTCATTCTTCCAAGTGTGGTCTTTATTCTATACTTGAAGACTCAATTCTTCCAAGTGTGGTCTTTATTCTATACTTGAAGACTTCATTCTTCCAAGTGTGGTCTTTATTCTATACTTGAAGACTTCATTCTTCCAAGTGTGGTCTTTATTCTATACTTGAAGACTTCATTCTTCCAAGTGTGGTCTTTATTCTATACTTGAAGACTTAATTCTTCCAAGTGTCGTCTTTATTCTATATTTGAAGACTTAATTCTTCTAAGTGTCGTCTTTATTCTATATTTGAAGACTTCATTCTTCCAAGTGTGGTCTTTATTCTATACTTGAAGACTTCATTCTTCCAAGTGTGGTCTTTATTCCATACTTGAAGACTTCATTCTTCCAAGTGTGGTCTTTATTCCAAACTTGAAGACTTCATTCTTCCAAGTGTGGTCTTTATTCCATACTTGAAGACTTCATTCTTCCAAGTGTGGTCTTTATTCCATACTTGAAGACTTCATTCTTCCAAGTGTGGTCTTTATTCCAAACTTGAAGACTTCATTCTTCCAAGTGTGGTCTTTATTCTATACTTGAAGACTTCATTCTTCCAAGTGTGGTCTTTATTCTATATTTGAAGACTTAATTCTTCC
>NW_013670818.1:43681-50229 GCF_000517525.1 Limulus polyphemus | reverse complement strand
CAATACATTAAATATCCAGATATTGCATTTGCAGTGAAACCAGTATCTCATGAGAATGGTTTTCCAGTGCCACATCCACCACAAAATTGGGAAACAGAAGAGTTATCCTGTGAAGAAGACAATAAATCATTTTCATCCTCTTCATCTAGTAATTCTATTCCTGTGGCACTTCAACATAAACTGCTTCATCTGATCACACAAGAACTAAATGACCTAATTCATGACTTGTCTCTATCAAAGCAGCATGGGGAACTTCTTGGCTCTTATTTACAGTGATGGAATTTATTAGCTCCAGGAACACGAGTTTCAATTTACTTTAATCATCATCAAAGTCTTGCTTCTCACTACAGCATGGAAGTTACTTTGTGTTTCCGTACAAATGTTGATGCACTAATGGAAGAATTAGGTACTGAATATCATCCTCAAGAATGGAGACTTTTTTATCTAAAGTGAGTCTGAAAGCTTTACTTTTGCACAATGGGAACACTAAGCCATCGATTCTTGTTGCTCATGCTGTGAACATGAAAGAAACTTATCAAAGCATGCAGATTACACTTGAGGCCATCAAATATGATCATCATAGGTTATTGGACTCCTGCAGAATAGGTATACCAAACATTGTTGATTTTTTGTGTCTTTGGGACGGTTGAGATGATAAAAAATCATTTAAAAAAGAAGGAATGACCAGTGAGAGAGAGAATTACGTACCAGGGAAACAGAATATAGAGTATTAACCTTTAGTGAATCATCAAAATGTGTACCTGCACCACTTCATGTTAAACTGGGACTCATGAAGAATTTTGTAAAAGGAATGAACAAAAATGGTAATGATTGCAGATATCTGCTGTCTGACCAGTTTCCAAAAATCAGTAAAGCAATATCTTTGTTGGGCCACAGAAGTGCTGATGGATAGTGATTTTGAAACAGTATTCAACCAGAAAGAATAATTTAAGATATCTTAACCTGTCTTTATTAGAGTTGGATGATTAGTGGAAGCTGCTAATTAATTAATTGTTGTGTTAATAATTAGTTACATTCAACTAATTGAATATTCTCATGGGATTGTTCAAAAAATGTAACAGTGTAAGTTGGGTTTTGATACCTGTAGTGGGCAGAGCACAGATAAACCAATTGTGTAATTTGTACTTAACAAACTTGCCAGTATTTCCATTATTTGGAATAATTTAAAATAATAATAGTAATTATCTGAATCCTTAATTTTGATTAGTTGATTATTTTTGTTTCATTAAAGGATTTCCTTGAAATTATGATTGTTGGATTAATCAAAATCAGTAGTTATATTTGTGACAATAATCAATTTATAATAGTAATGGATTATTTTAAGGACACTAATCAATGTAATAGGTGCTCGTAGGGAATTGATTTCATTGCCAAGCTCTAATCTTCATATAACAACCCACCTGTCCTTCCTCTGAACCCTCCCTATGATAATTCTGTGTCTTTCCTAAGTTACGAGAGTAAAAACTCCATACACTGTTATAAATGAAGCATACTAGTGACTGACTTATACAATGAAACTGTAGCCTATTTAGACATCAATATTCTTACAAGTACAACCCAAAAATTTGTATGTTGTTATTTATAGACCTTGCTTCCGGCACTTGATGCTCCGTTTAAGAAAAATTGCCGAAATTTGTTATATTTACCTTGTCATCTGAAATGGTTTTTGTTTTCCCATTTATTTAAATACTTAGTTTTTGTTACGTGTAATACTACCCTTCAGTTTTGTATGATACACTAAAATACTTAAACATTATTTGTCAAAGCACTTAAAAGATGTTCTTCTAAACTGAGAAATGTTTCCCACATTTACACAACCCATTGATATAAAGTATTTTATCTTTGTGTAGCATAAGCTCACTGTTTTGTGTAATGGATGTTGTAGATAATTAATTCTTGTAAATTGCTTTAAATAAGTTGAAAGATGAATGTAGCTGCGTTAAATTAGGGCAACAATTTATTTTTGATTTGTAAACATTTAATTATTTCATTTTATTTTTCTGTTGTTAACTTGTAACTGTATTAAATTAAATTATTTTTAGTAAAATGTTGTATAGAGAGAGTTCACTGGAGAGATCTGATTGCTTAATGCATTAATGATTTTTGTACCAGATAAGCAAAGGAAAGTTGTTTTTTTTTCTGTTAATTTTAGTAGGGATGAAACTTTCTTCTAATCAGCAAATTTCAGACATTTTAATGTTGTTTAGTGTTGCACATAAGTTTTGCAGTAACTTGGATTTCTGATATTTTATTTAATATTAAAACATATTAACAAACTTCTGCTAATCCTGGGCAGTTGCCAGATAGTGGAAAAACTATGGTTACAAAAAACATTGCCCTTACAATATTTTACAGGAAATATTTTGATGCCTTGTTAATGTTCTAATGTGTAGTATTTCCACATGATGTATAATAACAACAGTTTTAAACAACAATAAAATATTACTTTATCTGTAAATGTTTTCTACATCCTCAAGTTATGGCATCTAATCAATGGTTTTGTGCAGTTTAAGGTTTTATTATAACATTTATTGTTGTTTAAAACTGTTGTTATTATACATCATTAGTTTAAGGTTTTATTATAACATTTATTGTTGTTTAAAACTGCTGTTATTATAGATCACGTGGAAATACTACACATTAGAACATTAACATGGCTTCAAAATATTTCCTGTAAAATATTACTTTATCTGTAAATGTTTTCGACATCCTCAAGTTACGGCATCTAATCAATGGTTTTGTGCAGTTTAAGTTTTTATTACAACATTCATTGTTGTTTAAAACTGTTGTTATTATAGATCATGTGGAAATACTACACATTAGAACATTAACATGGCATCAAAATATTTCCTGTCACAAAACCATTGATTAGATGCCATAACTTGAGGATGTAGAAAACATTTTACAGGTAAACTAAGACCAATGTATGAATCATATTTCAATCAGCTAACAGCTGAAACTTGTCACTAGAAAAGAACATAAATATAACTACACCACTAAGTGGCATCATTGGTTACCTACAGTTGTGAACTTTCAATAAGTTTTGAGCTCATTCTGGAACATTTTGGGTGGAATTGTAATGAATTCCAGTTCCCACTGTGAACATTTTTATTTCGAGATATTGAAATTTCTGATTATAAGGGCTTTCTGGATGTGAAGATGTTGGATAACAAAGGTTTTTACTTTAGTGAAATTTTTGACCAATTAGGATCTAGTTGATATATTTTCCTCATTTTACAAAATGTTGGGTTTATTGCAAGTATTTTCTGCATGAACAATTCATTGAAAATTTGCACATTAGCTCAGTTTAAAGGTGGGATGAATTTTAAAATACAACAAAGGTTATTGAATGTCATTCTTTGCTTAATGCCATTCAATAGAAAAGTTGATAATTTGATTAAAAACAAATTTAGTTGTGACTGGTTAGAGGAAAACTATTATCATGGAGTGTTAACTAAAAGTCACTGAGTCAAACTGAGAAAATTCATGAAAAAGGTAATTTACCCACTAAAACTTTTTGTTTCATGGGGTTCCTATAAAAGTTTGACATATGGAACTACTAAAAATTGCAGAGTTGTGAAATTATTAACCAGACTTTGCTAATTTAATGTTGTGTTTAAAGACATCATATCTGCTAAATGTATGAAAAAAAAGACAGGACAGTGTACCAGAAAGTTCAATTTAAAAAGAAAAAGGGATTCTTATTATTACTCAAAATATTTCACCCTTTTTTTTACGTTTGCATTTCTCATCTGTTTTAGACTGCAGGATTGAATTTTAATTGCGTTGAATAAGGTATTGCAAATACTAGATATTTTGTGGGATTTGTTTAAGAATTTCAAAGTCTGTCTTTTCATATAGAAAGCAAAATAATTCAATTTGATTTAAACTTCTAAATTTCAATTGCATTGAAACCTCTTATTTGGTTTCATTGTTTCTGAAAATTGAATATTTTTTAGACCAGGTAACTTGCACAGCAGAAGAATTTACTTGTTTAAACAAAAAATGTATCACATCACGTTGGGTCTGTGACCAAGATGACGACTGTGGAGACAGTAGCGATGAAGCAAATTGTCGTAAGTCTCTTTGAATATAGATTAACCTTGTGGGAACTTCTAATTCCATTTAGAATAAAATTGGTCAAACTTTGATATCTTTATCATCATGGTTGAAACTTAATCAACTCAAACTTGAAGCATAATAACAATTAAATGTTTTTGTATCTATTTAGATTTTGCTTTTAGCAGTGCTGTATTTTTATTCAGTTGCAAACAGTTACATACTATTATGTTTATTGTGAGACTTGTGTAATGATTGATGTGAACCCAACTTTTTGAATGTGTTTTTCATAGAACATACACATTTTGTGACCCAAGATGCATTTGTATATATGTTTTGTTCTTGAAGTTATTTTGTAAACTGAATAAGGTACCACAAAGAAAGAATTATGTTCAACTTTCAGGTTTGTTATTTTAATTTCTGATGCCATAAGTATAGTTTCTACTTGTATGCTTATACCAACATTATTGAATGAGTCTTTATATAAAATAAATTGTATGTTGTTAAACTTGGTATAAATATAGTATTTACCAATTGTACTTTATATAATATCAAACAAAAAACATGAACTTCACAGTTATCCACAAAAGATTGAAATACCACATCTGTGTAAGATACATGTTGTGTAACTTGATTACAATGGATTATCTGATATGCAAATTAAAGTTTAGAAATTTGAAATTAATATAAGAAAACATAACTCTGTAACAAATAATGAGGGGAGGATGCAGTACTCCTAACTCTACTTTTTTTTTCTTTTTGTATCGGGATAAAGTTTGGGTATTATAACAACAAGGATTGCAGTTAGTCGAATTTTCTTGTTTAAAAATTGTATTAATTATTCTTTAACTTAGTTAGAAATAAGTAAGAATAAGTAATAAAGTAATAAATAAGTAATAATAA
This sequence comes from Limulus polyphemus, assembly GCF_000517525.1. NCBI lineage: Eukaryota > Metazoa > Arthropoda > Merostomata > Xiphosura > Limulidae > Limulus > Limulus polyphemus. The sequence goes on along the minus strand of NW_013670818.1, from coordinate 45,246 downwards.
GACTTAGAAAGAAGAAACTTGATAGCTTTTGGTGTATGTAGAAAGGAAGTTTGAGTAATTCTTCATCTTTAAAAAAAAATATTAGGGACCAAAAAATCAGGTATTGTTAGCAGTTTGAATTTTAAAAATTTGTTATACAAAATAAATGATTAAATCTATATGAAACAAATTTGAATTTCACTTTATAATGATGTTCTTGTGTGCATAACACATGCACAGGCTCTATAGTTTAAGAACGCTCATTATTATATGTGAAATAAAGATTTCCAGGTAATGTATTGGGTAAATGTGGCAAATACCTGTAGAAGATATTTCCAAAAAAAATTAATAGCTTTTGTTAAGGTTTTTTTTTTTGCTAATTGTTTTACATCGGTCATTGTGGTTGTATTGAAAGTGATACAGTAAAATAAAGCACTGACATACATGTTTCATAGAATATTAGCTATTGTAGTAAGTCATTTATACTTTTCAGTAAAATGCTTTCAAGTCACTACAGAATTAGTATTTCATCTTTCCAGCAAATGTAACTTGCTCTTCAACGGAGTTTATGTGTGACAACGGGAAGTGCATACCAGATCGTTGGCATTGTGATGGTGATGTGGACTGTTCAAATAGTACTGATGAGAAAAATTGTCCTACGGAAGGCCTTCCATCACCATGTGAAGCCAGAGAGTTCACGTGTGCTAACCAGAGAGACTGTATCCACATTTCCTGGCAATGTGATGGAGACACTGACTGCCCTGATGAATCGGATGAAAAAAATTGTAAGTTCAGAGTTAATTATGGTGTATTACCGTATAGTAACGTAAAAGAGTTATGTAGTGACGAATGAAAGAAATGTTGAATTTGCGAGATGAGATTTATTCAGATTAAAAATTCTCAGTGAAAAAACAACAACAAATAAATATGATTTTAAAACTTGTAAACTATGAGAGTTAAAACCATATGTTCCTATTATTTTGCACACTACAAGATCTCCCGAACACGTAGTTTGGTGCTAATTCTTAAATGTAACATCGATGTCTCAAGCTCATGCACCACAGCAAAAGCAATTTTGACTATTTGACCATGTCAGCTGGTTGCAAAAGGGATCCTGTTTGCATATTTTTTCCAGAACTACCAAATGATGAAACTGGAACAAGTATAAAATGCATAGACTGTGGGAAAGAGTCGCAGTGTTTTGTTGTTCAAATGAAGCAGCACTTAACAGTGTGTAAAAATTGAGATGTGATCGTCAAAGTTGATTACAGTGACGAAACCGATTTGTAAATACAACTCTCAACTTCACAAGCAAAAATTTTAATCACCAACATCTAAGAAGTAGTCTCATGTGGTATTCAATCAAAACTGGATTCTGTCAGGTTTTTTTTATGTATGTATATGTTGGATTTTGTACAGTAGGTATCTGTGATTCGTTGTTGATAAATTTCAACAATAAATGGACCGCTCACAGTCAGCTTGTTTTTAACCCTAGTGCCACTGGTATCCTTTACTGCGTACGAAACAAGGTTTTAGTGTCTTACATTCAGAATTTTATTAAACTACTCTTTGTTTATGTTATACCA
>NW_013670818.1:34913-42932 GCF_000517525.1 Limulus polyphemus | reverse complement strand
ATTGTTACGAACTTGGAGCTACTTAGGATGAACAAATGTAGTTTCATGTTACAATTTGAAGTCATTCTAGAAAGAAAAAAGGATAATTTAAGAGTTACTTCTATATTTATTTATTTATTTTATTTCTTTAGTGGTTATTAGGTTGGAGAGAGAGAATTTCAGATAAACTACAAAGTTTTACTGAAGAAAAACGTTTGAAATGCATTTAGAAGGTTTTAGGGATTACACAAAGTAAATTTGAAGTTTTTGAAATGAGGAAAACTATTTTTAATGTTAACATGAAAATTACTTTGCATATGGACTATTATTCAAAACAAATACTCAATATATTCATGGACAAAACTGTATTTTATTTGATTAAAAATCCTTCACTAAGAAATATGAGTTTTTATATGTGAAAGACATAATAATAACCGAAAGACTGCCAAATTTTGTGAAGATATATATATATATATTGAAAGTTAGAAGTATTAAATCTATAAAGACTTTAAACGAATAAAAAGAGGTCACGTGGTCAGTCAAATTGTGAGATACACTAGTGCTTCAGTTATCTGTTGGAAAAATTTACAATAATGTAGAAAGATAATGTTATTTTTAAATTTCTGAAACAATTTCATCTAGTAGATTTTGTTTTTTTGAAATACGATAAAACTGTACACAGCTATGTTAAATCAGTGCACCGTGTTTTTGAATTAAAGAATAAGTTTCGTCAGTAAATTTTTTGCCTTAGTATAAGTAAAGTTTTGTTTTTGTGAAGTGAATAATAGTTGATATTCATTCATTTTGTATGACTTCTAGAAATCAGTTTTAAGACCTAAAAAATTTTGAGTTTTCGTTTATACTGAAAATTTATAAAATTTCAAAACTGATCATATTAAAAATAGAACAATCTTGTGTCTAAAGTTCATTATGTTTTTTTTAAAACAATAAGGAATTTAAAACATTAATTGGGTTTTTCGTAAATTTATTGTAAAAAAAGTTCAAAAGAGTTGTAATGGGTTTTTGTTTTTTTAAACTTTAAAGGCACCATTACGTGTCGACCTGACCAATTTCAATGTAAGAACCATCACTGTATTCCTGGACATTTACAGTGTAATGGGGAAAAAGAATGCCCTGATGGATCAGATGAGGAAGAATGCCCAGGTTAGTTGCATGTTTCACCACACTCAACCTTTGGTTTTTAATTGAAGAGTATCTAGAATTGTAGTAAATGTTTGTTTTTTTTCATTTGCTGGCTTTGTCTGTAGGAGTTGGTAATGACCACACAGCCCTCAGTTTTTATGAATCTGAATTGTTATCATGTTTGGATTGCAATGAAAATTGTACTGACTGTTCGTTATTTGAAAATTGGCAACTGTAAAAAATATTGAATTCTAATTGTGTACAATTTCCACCATTTTTTATTTTAACATAGTTTGTTAGCAGATTAATTTACCCCAAAGAATCTTGCAAATCACAAAGTCTGTTGTACCTTCCGTAATGTATAAATATACTTTTCAAAATTCTTAAGGAAGAGATTAAAATATTTAAATAATCAATGTTTAAAGAAATGGAAGCTAGTCCAAAGAACTTGTTAGATCAACAAACATCTGTTATTTATATAAAAATGAATAAAAACCTTATAACCCGAGTGCTTTCAAAACTTGCTCAGGTTATAAGGTTTTTATTCGATTCTATCGAGACTTCTTGAACCTATGTGTTTTTCTAACATCGTGAATGTTATTTGTTTACTCTAGTGTTACACAAGTCATGTGACCCAGAGACTCAGTTTGACTGTGGTGATAATCACTGTATCCCTATGAATTTAGTGTGTAATAACAAGAATGACTGTGGGGATTGGGAGGATGAACCTGACCATTTGTGCAGTAAGTTTATGCTATGTAACTTGTAACTGTTTGTAAACATGAATAGTGCAATACACACTAAGATAAATTTTATTTTGGTCATAAGATATTTTCCATACGTTTGAAGTATTGAAAGTTGTACTATTCTGTATATAATAGAGAAATCTTATTGTAAGCAGTACATAATTTTTCTGTGAATATCGTCATTAAAAAGGTTTATATTCACACTGTAATGAATAGAAGGATTAAAAAATAATATACAGAACTTCTGGTTTTTTAAAGGTGCTAATATATTTAACTTTAGGGATGTTGTTTCCTATAGACCAAATCTTACAACTTATTTCGTAAAACCAATTAACTCTCTCCATATACGAACTCTAATTTTGAACAGTCTTGCAACCACCAGGTAAACATGAAAGTATACATACTATAATTTTTAATATGGTAAGTGTATTTTCCGGAATTTTGTTAGCTTAAACAGTGGTCTTTTATACCCAAAAAAATTAGATTTTTTTTTATAGTTTTCTTTCTAAAGATTTGTCTGAATGGAAGAAGATTTTCATTTTAAGATTAAAATTACTTCTCATCGTCTTTTAAATCTCATTTGCATAACTTCTAGGACCTTCTAAATGAATATTAAAAGTTTTCTTTCAATAAAACTACATTTTATATGTTTCCATGCTAAAACTTTGACTTTGCCTATTTAACCAACCTTCTAACCGCTGTGAAAAAAATACAAAATATATGTAAATTACTTTTTTATCATAATCAGCCTCAGGCTTCTAATGGTTTACATTATTTCTAAATTTATTGATCTTTGAACTATGTCTAGCTACTAAATCTGTGTAACAAGCTGTAGAAACATGGCGAATATGTTGGTCAAGTTAAAGTTTCATTCAAACCTCATTCAGAATTTTTTACTTAACATTTTTGTTTTTTCTTATGTACTCTTAATAAGTTTCTAATTTTTAAATGTTTGTTATTTTTATAATAAAAAATTTACGTAAAGGAACAAAGTTAGTACTCATGAAATGCAACCTTATTTTGTTTTTAATGATGATAGTTGCACAAAAAATAATTTTTAATTATTTCAAAAAGGCAATTAAGAGCACAAAATAACAGCACGCACAAAGTATACAATGTCCTATAGCTATTATAATTTAACTGGTGTAAGTGTATAAAATAATTTACTTGCTCACTGTGAAGTCTGCAATAGTAACAATAAATATATAAACTGAATAATTCAAACATTGTCGTCGTAGTGAGTTAACTGTATACAGAAATCAGTAAATTAAAATCTCTTTCTGTTGGCTATGAATATCCCAAGATGAAATTTCAAAGTGAATTATTAACATTTTGGGAGATACAGTATGTGATTGGAGGGCATGACAATTAACATTTTGGGAGATACAGGACGCGATTGGAGAGCATGACAATTAACATTTTGGGAGATACAGGATGTAATTGGAGAGCATGACAATTAACATTTTGGGAGATATAGGATGTGATTGGAGGGCATGACAATTATCATTTCTGGAGATACAGGATGTGATTGGAGGGCATGACAATTAACATTTCTGGTCCAATCACATCCTGTATCTGGGCATTACAATTAGGTCTGACTTTCTGGTTTATATCTCTCTAAACCAAGAAGATTGAAGGCTATGAAATTAGACTATGTTATAGTAGTATTCCTCCTATAAATGTGTCATGTAATACAATGAAATGAAGATTGAGATACACTTTCCTGCACAAGTCACTGAGTTACATTTAATATTTAATTAAACACCTTTCCTATCAATGTATGTGAATGAAATTAACATTATAATGTATATTGTAATTCGAAGTTTTATTTATATAAGGTTTAATTCCTTTATTTCCAAAGAAACCTTTAAAAAATAATTAAAATTTGGGTTTTGTTGTCAGGTGACCCACAAGCTATGAAAAACCTCAACTTTCATGCTCTCAGTCTTGTGTAAGATAATGTCAGTCATGTAAATGTAGATTTAGATAATGAGTAGATTTAATGCCCCTATTGACACACAAGTTTCAAAGTAATGAATTTTGTCAATCCCTAATGGGTGCCATGCCCATTTTCTGTGCTTGTTCTTGAGCTTTATAACATACACGTGGTAGCTACATATACAGGTGTATAGTCATTAGAAAGAGCTCATTTTACACTGTAATCCAACAATGGTTATTTTCAAATTGGCATGCAGTTGTTGTAACTGTGTATATATAGTATTATTGGCTGCCTTATCCACGAAAGCGTTACACATTACATGTTATAGCTAGAGAGACAGTCAAATTGTATTTAGGCCTTACTTTTATATATCTTAGTTAATTATGTATTATTCATGTTTTAAAATGCATAATTGAAAGATTTAAACATTTTTTAAATGTACATCATATTTTGGGTCAGTTCTCAAGGCTTAAGATCTTGCATTGAGGGTAGGATAATTTTGCCAAAGGCTTGTGCATCTTGCCTGAAGATCCTGTAATTACACCCTTAGGGCACCATTGACTTGTGCCAAGATTAGTAGTAAAAGGTAAAAGAAAGAAAAATACAAAATTAAAAAATAACTATATATGAAAAGGAAATGACCTGAAATTATGAATGTAACCAAAAAAAAAAGATCTTTTAAGATATTCTAGGAAAAATTAACAGATATGTACATTTTTTTTTGCTAATTCTTAATTTTAAACATTTCATTGCACTGCATGTTGATGGTAATATAACAGTTAGTGATACTATCAGAAACACCACCATACAGGTGGCTGTTTGTGCTAGTAATTAGTAATTGTAGTATTTGTACTTCCTTGACAAAAATTTAGAAAAAATGAACATTTTCTAAAAAAATGTTTTTTTTTTATGGGAAGTGTTCAGATTGTGTTCTTTAGTCATATGCAACTCATTGCATCAAAATGAGTCAATGTACAGAGATCAAAATTTTCATAAATTTTACTGATATAAACTATAATGTTTTTATATATTAAAAGTGTTACCTTTTATCGAAAAAAACGTTGTTTTTTTTTAAGAACTCCAGTCTATCATTCTTATATTTATTAGGCCAACTGCTAGGGACACTTGTCTAGACGATGGAATAACATTCTTTTCTATTTCACACATGCAAATCCACACACTGCAAAGTTTCTTGGCATAGTTCTAACAAACAGCATGAAATCTGCTCTTTCCATTGGTTATAAGCATGCCTTTCAGCTTAAAACTGTCGCTTAGCAACAGTTTCTACTTTGAAAGTGGGTGGAGCTTATCTTTGACTTTGGAATTTCTACAATGGTTTTTTTTGTCTGAGTCTAGTTCTTGGAAATACTCAAAATACTTCTAAAGAACTTCAAGGTTGTACTTTAACCATCTGAAGGAAGGCAGTCTGCATTCTTGCAGTTGTTTTTCCCTAAAGTTCAGATCGTGGTCATGATACGTGTTGAAATTTTAATCATTGTTGTTGAGGTTTCTTTTGAAATAAAGGAATAAAAAGTTACGTAATATAAAACGGAATTAGTATGTACATGATAAAAGTAATTTCATTAAAATACATTTATAGTAAAGTGGTTTAATTAAACTTTGAATGTGACTCGGTAACATGCACAGAAAGGAGTTTATAAATGGTGTTATCATTGTAGGGTTAAGTAAATATTCAAAGGACTTGTGTAAAAGGAAAACATAAACAACTGTGAAAAAGCAAAAGTTTTCATCAAATATTTTGAAATGTTAAGTTTATTATAATTCTATTTATTTGCCAACTTCAAATTGTACGTAACATACACAAGAATTTAAAAATTTTGAGCAATGGTTATCATTACTGTAGAACTTTATTTTACTAGTATACAATACTTTTCTTTTATATTCATTTTAGATCAGAATGAATGTGAAGATAATAATGGAGGATGTTCTCAAAAGTGTATAAACACGGCTGTTGGTTTCCACTGTTCTTGCTTTGAAGGCTATAAACTTGTAGATAATAAAACTTGTGAAGGTAAGCATGTAATACTAAGACTTATAATCACTAAAAATTTGTGAAAGAATCTTAAAGACGTTTTGGAACATTCCAAATTTGATGGTGTTTTACATCCCACCAGATATCAACGAGTGTGAAATACAGGGATCCTGCTCACAAGGATGTGTGAATACCAAAGGCAGTTATAAGTGTGATTGTATTGAAGGTTATGTTTTGGAACCAAGTAATCACCATAGATGCAGAGTATCAGGTAAGTGAGAAAAAGGTTTTGGGATAAGATTTTATGGTATTAGGTTATTCTACCTACAGCTCTAACCATTGCTCGGACTGATTTTGTTTGGAAATATTTTGTCAAATTTTGTGAAAGTATAGTATAAACTTGTGCAGTTGAGTCTAGTTTATACTTACAAAAATTCATTTTATTTGATGTAGTATTTGTATTGCTTTTTTTTTGTTTGTTTTTGAGAGTCAGAGATACTGTTTTTAACCCAAACGTGAAAAAATCCTTACTTTCTGGGTTGGGATTGTCTTGTGGTTAGTATGGTTCAAATCTATGCACAAAGTAAGACAGAAATCAAATCAAATGCTCTGCGTTTTAAGAATGATTAAATTCCACAAATCAGTTAAGTGTAGGTGGTGTGTGTGTGTTGTTGACAGTTGCCTTCCCTCGAGTTTTACTTTAGATTGATATCAATAGAATATAACAAACTCGTCTATTCAATCATCACGTCTGACATTTTCTGCTCCTTATGGTTTTCTTGTTCATCATACTGTCACTTTCTGTAATTTAAATTATTTTAATTAGACTTTGTTCTCAGTTGATAATGATGAAAGCTTCAAACTTTTGCCAGAACAGTTTATCAAGAATTTGTTGAATGTGTAAAAGGTGAAATATGAGAACGATTGTAAATGTTTTATAACCATGTTTGTCTTTGAAAAAAATAAATAAATTATTAAATACTTTTTTTTAATTTTCCCTTAGCAAATCATTACTAATTTCGTACAACCAATGATGTAAATATTTTTAGATATTTAACGTACATGTATACATTTTGTAAGTGTATTGTGAACTGGTATTGTTTGTTTTTAATATAATTTTTATTATTATTTTATTTGCAGAAGGAGGTGCAGTATTACTTTTCAGTAACCGACGAGATGTACGAAAACTTGACCTAGAAAGCTCAGAATATAAAGCTGTTATTAGTGATCTTCGAAGTGTTATTGCCTTAGACTTTGTTTATGATACAGAGATCTTGGTATGGTCAGATGTTGCAGAAGAATGCATTAAGAGGTAAATAAACATTGAATTTATATTAATGTATGTAATTTGATATACACGGTAAATTATTTGTGTGTCTTTGGTGACTACCAATCATAAAATTACCTGCTTTGTTTTCAGAATTTTTAAGGAATATGTGATTAACCACAAGCAGATTTATAAAGAGTCCCCCCCCCCCTTACTGAACTATTTTTTTTACAGTATCCTTATTCGAATACACTATCCTTCAATAACTGGAACCACATGAACTGAATCTTTCCATAACCATTTGGCACAAAGCAGGATTTCCTTCTAAGTTTGTTGTTACTGTTATACTTGTGTCTGCATTTTTCTGTTTTATTTGAACCCACTCATTTTTCTTGCCTGATTTATCTGAAATACTAGCATGGTTAATTCATGTGTACTTGAAATATTCTGATAATAACACTTTCTGTTTTCTTGGATAGTGTGTGGGTTCTTTTCCTCCGTAAACTGCATGATATTCAGTCCTAGTGGTTGTTCCAGTTAGTTCTAACTAAACATTTTATGTATTATTTCTATTTTTTTGTTCATGTCATAAACACTTGTCAGATTGAAAGGTGACACACTGTGTACAACTGACACCGTGCTTTGGAATAACCCTATCGTTACGAGGTTTCCTTTGGTTAGTAGTCAAAGGGAATGTCATCACAGTTGTAGGCTTACAATAAAAATTTTATTGAACTACATTTATATATAGGAATGTATGTCAATAAGTTTGGTATCAAATTGTAGATTATAAATCATATTTTAGTATTATACATTAGTTAATTTCTTAATTTAAATGTAAATATTAGAAAAATATTCCTAATTTCAGATTTTTGTGTTTCACGTGGTGTGTTAAATGCAGCTTTGGTTCAAATTAGATGTTTGAAAAATGATATTTTTTTTAGACCCAGAT